>NC_080771.1:182500-205000 GCF_020826845.1 Diceros bicornis minor | reverse complement strand
CCGGCACCCCTCGAAAGACAGCCAGCGCCATGCCGCTGGCTCGGCCCGCCGAGATCGCTCAACGCACCCGCGTGCCAGCCCCGGCGACGGAGGACACACGGCGTGCACCCAGCCAGTCAGTCTCCACGCCGCAGGCCGGTGGGACGACGAGGCACCCGCCCCCGCGAGGGGAAACCGGCATGCCTCCCCTACCGACTGGACCCCCGTCTCGCCTCAGACACACCATCGTAGCGGTGACCCGAAGGGGTCGCTGGAAGCGGGAAACGACACCACCGCTCGGCCTCAGGCACCTGACGGACGACCTGGAGCGCTCCAGGGGCACCACCAAGGACCGGGCGACACACACCCACACACCCGGGGGAGCGTGTGGTGCGGCGGCGGCACGGCCCACCCCACCTCGGGGAGGCCCACTCGCCAGACGCGGCCGAGAGGCCACACGGAGTGTCCACTGCGTCACAAAGACCTCGGCCCCACCGACGCCACAAGGCAGAGGGCGGGAGAGCGAGGTCGGGCCGGGTTCCGCACCCCTGCCTTCCACACACCACCGACGGGCGGGGAGGAGAGGCGAGGGGCCCGTGGGCAGAGCGAGAAGAGCGGGCCCGTTTGACACAAACGCCCGTCCCTCGCCTGGCACGGCTTAGGCCCGGCCCAGGAGAGCGCGACATCACCACATCGATCACCGCGGCGCGACACGCCTCACGGAGACAACGACAAGAACAGCGGCAGTCACCGAGGGAGAGACTGCCTCAGCCTCACCGCTTCCCCCCCACCCCCGAGTCGTGCAGCGGCGGGCCACGACCCCAGGAGGTGAACGCCTGACACGCGGTGGCGCGGGAGCCCGAGGCGTGGGGTAGTCGCGACCGCACCGGGGTTGCCTGCGGCGGGGAGCGCACCGGGTAGAGGACCCGCGCCACCTCCCTCGCCGCCCTCGGGTGCTGGAGACCGGAGGCGGCACCGCGGATCGGGACACCTGGGACGCACAGGAGCCGGCGCGCAGGCCCAGCCCAGGCGGGCGGGCTCAAGTGGCAGGGGCAGAACCGGGCCTCCACCCCACGGTCACAGCCCGGAGCCCCGCCACGCGCGTCCAGAGGCCCAACGACTCCCAGGCGACAAACGTCCGGAGACAGCGTGTCAGCACCTATCTGGCAGCGAAAAACGACCATTTCGGGCGAAAGAATGGCCGCACCAGGCGACGGGGCCCACCCACGGATCACGGCGGCACCCCTTGGATCACGGGCCCGGTCACCAGGCCCCCGGCACCACCCCATCGCCACCAGCCCCGGAGCCCCCGCGACCATCTGGTCGACCCCGGAAGTGCGGCGGCAGAGGGGGCGCGGGGGCACGCGGGACCCGCGCCCGGCCGGGTGCACCCTCGCCGTCTCGCCCTCGAGGGCAGGCGGCCGGTCCATCCTCCTCTCCGGGGCAGGACTTGGGGAAAAAAAAAGATTCCTCAGAGGCGCCCCAGGCGACCGGGCCCCACCCGGGCAGGCCGGCGTCCGTCCACGTGCCCCCCTACCCCACCCGGGGCTCCACCTGCCTCTCGAGCCGGTCCCCACCTCCGGACCCAGAGGCTTTCGGAAAACTTGGCGATAGAAATCCAGCGCGACGACCCGGACCCACGCGGTCACGTGTCCGGGACGGGGACGCCCTCTCCCCGGCCCACCCTCGAGGGCGGGGGCCGGTCCGCGCTCTCCTCCGGAGCGGGACTTGAAAAACATCCCTCGGAGTCGCCTCCGACGACCGGGCCGCCACCACGGACGGCCCGGGCCGGTCGGTCCCCACCGCCAGAGCGGGACTCGGAAAACGCGGTGAGAAAAGTCGAGTCCGACGACCCGGAGCCACCCGTGCCCGCGGCCGAGCCGCCGCCGTCTCGCCCTCCACGGGCCTCCCCGCAAGGCCCGGGCCGGTCCCCGACCTCCGGAGCGGCGCGCGAGCAAGAAACCGGTGACACGGAGGGCCCGACGACCCGGGCCGCACGGGGGACGCCAGCCGGGCTCGGGAAGCCCCCCCACCTCGCCGGCCCCGGTCGGTCCCCGAGGGTCGCAGTGGCACCGGCGTCTGCTGGTCGACCCGTCCGGGCGGCCCCGCACACCCGCCGGCCTCGAGGAGCGCGGCGACAGCCACCTCCCCACACTCTCCTGCACGTCCAATCTCCGCCCGGCGGACGACGCGCCCGCGCCCCGGCACGACCGGGACCGATGCCGCCACTGCCAACGGCCTCCCGGAACTCCGCCTCGGTCACCGCGGCCAAGTCACCTCCCTTGCCGAGGTCGCCGGAGCTCCGGAGGACAGAAACGATATAAAAGCGGCCGCCAGGTGGCACCGGACAACCGGCGCGAACGTCAGCGGGACGGATCCGGGTCCCTGGCCGGCCGGGGCGCGCAGCCGGGCCGCCTGGCGGCCCGACCCCGTCCCGACCCACCCCGGGTCCCATCTCCCGGCCCGGCGCGGCCAGGGGGCATCCGCCTCGGGGCTCCCAGCCGGCACGGCGCGACCCCGGCCGCCGGAGAGGGACTCGGAAAACGTGTGTGTTTCGGGCGCTCGCCCGTGAGGGGACGGGGAACATTCCCTCAGAGACGCCAGCAGGGGCGCCGGGACTGCCGGCACCGGCTGGCTTCCCGGGGTGGCCCCGAGCGCTTCCCGGGCGCTTCCCGGGCTCCCGGGAGGACTCAGGGAAACGCGGCGGGCGGGGCACCGCCAAAACGAAACCGGGCGAGTCGTCAGAGGACGACGACGACAGGGGAACGACGGAGCAACTGTCCGCATCCCGTCACTTCCAACCCGCGACGGCTTCCCAAGGCAGGCAGGCAAAGCCCAGAGGCCGCCGGGGAAACGACGGCGACGCCTGACCGCACGGAGGTTGAAGAGACACGAACGTGTCTCCCTCCGCGCGGGCCGCGACACAGTCCCGAGACAGCGCGCGGGGCTGGGGAGCGTGGGTGCAAATGCACCAGTGGCGACCAGAACATCGATGTCAGCGGTCCTTACCGTCGTGACAAGCGAGCAGACCCACAGAAAGTGGTGGGGGGTGGGGGAAGAGACTTCACAGCCATCCGCTCAACAGATCAGGTTCCAGTACGTCCGTACAAGGCCACGCTGCGAGTGTGTGTGTGTGCGTCTGCACGTGCGTGTGTTTGAGATGAGATACCTGTTGAACTGTTCCCTGAAACTAGAAAACGAAGAAAGGTGTAGATCTTTTGCCGGTTAAAAATAATAACATTAATTGTTTCACGAAGAAAGTTGTAGATCTTTTGCCGGTTAAAAATAATAACATTAATTGTTTCACGAAGAAAGTTGTAGATCTTTTGCCGGTTAAAAATAATAACATTAATTGTTTCACAGAACCGGCCAAACCTGCCAAAACTGAATTTTGGCCATCATGCAAAAGCAACCCACGGGAGTAAAAAGATGGCCTCTCCATCAAATGGGAGTAGGGCGACTGAACATCCACAGGCAAGCAAGCAAACACACAAAAGACCCTTGACCGGGCGGGCCTCGTGGCTTAGCGGTTAAGTGTGCGCGCTCCGCTACTGGCGGCCCGGGTTCGGATCCCGGGCGCGCACCGACGCACCGCTTCTCCGGCCATGCTGGGGCCGCATCCCACGTACGGCAACTAGAAGGACGTGCAGCTATGACATACAACTATCCACTGGGGCTTTGGGGGAAAAATAAATAAAGTTATTTTTAAAAAAAACTTTACTTTTTATACCGTCTTTACTGAAAACACCCTTCTTCCTTTTCCTTGAATATGAAGGTGTTTCCCTTATTAATTTTTAGTAGCTTTAGTCACATATACATATTTTTGTGTGTGTGTGAGGAAGATCAGCCCTGAGCTAACATCCATGCCAATCCTCCTCTTTTTGCTGAGGAAGACTGGCCCTGAGCTAACATCCGTGCCCATCTTCCTCCACTTTATGTGGGATGCCGCCACAGCATGGCCTGACAAGCCGTGCGTCGGTGTGCGCCCGGGATCTGAACCCGGGCCGCCAGCAGCGGAGCGGGAGCACTTAACCGCTACGCCACAGGGCCGGCCCCCTAATCACATACATTAATTAGAATTTTTAGGGGACCGCCCAGCCCAGTGACGTAGCAGTTAAGTTCGCATGCTCCACCTCAGTGGCCCAGGGTTCACTGGTTCGGATCCCGGGCTCAGACACACACACCACTCTTAAAGCCGTGCTGAGGTGGCATCCCACATAGAGTCACTAGAAGAATGGACAAGTATGACATACAACTATCTACTGGGGCTTTGGGGAGAAAAGAAAGGAAAATAGGAGGAAGATTGTTAATAGATGTTAGCTCAGGGCCTCAATATGTGTCACAAACATGTGGAAACTAAACAACGGGCTACTGAACAACTGTTGGATCAATGAGGAAATCACAGGAGAAATCAGAAAACGTTGGGCCAGCCATGACGGCCTAGGGGTTACAGTTTGGTGCACTCCACTTCGGCAACCCAGGTTCGGTTCCCAGGCGTGGAACCACGCCACTCCTTGGTCAGTAGTCATGCCGTGGTGGTGGCTCTCGTAGAAGAACTAGAAGGACTTACAACTAGAATAGACAACTATGTATCAGGGCTTTGGGGAGGAAGTAAATAAAAAGAGGAAGATGAGCAACAGATGTTAGCTCAGGGCAAATGTTTCCCAGGCCCCCCCCCAAAAAAAATAGTAATCCCTCACTAGAGTTAAAAAAATATACCTAGAGACAAATCAAAATGAAAACACAACATACCAAAACTTATGGGCTGCAGCAAAAGCAGCGCTAAGAGGGAAATGAATAGAAAAACAGGCCTACCTCAACAAACAAGAAAAATCTCAAATAAACAAGCTTGCCCTATACCTAAAGGAACTAGAAAAAGACCAAACAAAGCCCAAAGTCAGTAGAAGGAAGGAAATAATAAAAATCACAGCAGACATTAATGAAATAGAGACTAAAAAAATACATACATAAAATAGAAAGGAAACTAAGATCCAGTTCTTTGAGAAGATAAACAAAATGGGCAAACCCTCAGCCAGAATCACTGAGAAAAAAAGAGAGAAGACTGAAATAGATAAAATCAGAAAGGAAAGAAGAGAAGTTACAACAGACACCACAGGAATGCAAAGGATTATAAGAGACTGTTATGAAAAGCTATACGCCCACAGACAGGATGATAACCTAGAAGAAATGGATAAGTTCTTAGAATCCTGCGACCTCCCAAAACTGAATCAAGAAGAAAGAGAGAGGGCCCGCCCGGTGACGTAGCGGTTAAGTTCACCCATTCCGCTGTGGTGGCCCAGGTTCCCTGGTTCGGATCCTGGGTGTGGACCTACTCACCGCTCATGAAGCCATGCTGAGGTGGCGTCCCACATAGAAGAGCTACAACTCTACAACTATGATACAGAGCTATGTAGTGGGGCTTTGGGGAGAAAAAAGAGGAAGATTGGCAACAGATGTTATCGCAGGGCCAATCTTCCTCCAGAAGAAGGAGGAGGAGGAGGAGGAGGAGGAGGAGAAGACGAAGAAGAAGAAGAAGAAGAAGAAGAAGAAGAAGAAGAAGAAGAAGAAGAAGAAGAAGAAGAAGAAGAAGAAGAAGAAGAAGAAGAAGAAGAAGAAGAGAGAATCTGAATAGACCAATCACAAGTAAAGAGATTGAAACGGTAATCAAAAACCTCTCAGAAAAGAAAAGTCCAGAGCAAGACAGCTCCCCTGGTGAGTTCTACCAAACATCCAAATAAGACTCAATATCTGCCCTTCTCAAATTCTTCCAAAAAATTAAAGAGGAGGGGAAGCTTCCTAACTCATTCTACGAGGCCAATATTACTCTGACATCCGAACCGGACAAGGACAGCATAGAACAAGAAAAATACAGGCCAATATCACTGATGAACATCGATGCAAAAATCCTCAGGGAAATATTAACGACTCGAATACAACACATCCCAAGGATCATCCACCACGACCCAGCGGGATTTATTCCAGGCATGTGGGGATGGTTCCACGTCCACAAATCAATCAAGGTGAACACACCACGTTAACAAAATGAGGAATAAAAACCACGTGACCATCTCAATAGAGGCAGAGGAAGCATTGGACAAGATCCAACATCCATTTATGATAGAAACTCTCGAGAAAATGGGCATGGAAGGAAAGTACCTCAACAGAATGAAGGCCACACATGGCAAACCCACAGCCCAACCTCATACTCAACGGAGAAAAACTGAAAGCCATTCCTCTGAGAACGTGAACAAGACAAGGATGCCAGCTCTCACCACTCTTATTCGGCATACTCCTGGAAGTCTGAGCCAGATCGATGAGGCAAGAAAAGGAAATAAAAGGGATCCAAGTCGGACAGGCAGAAGTGAAACTCTCACTATTGGCGGGTGACACGATTCTCTATATAGAAAACCCTCAGGAATCCACCGAAAACCTCCTGGAAATAATCAACAAATACAGTCGAGTTGCAAGATACAAATCAACAGACAGAAATCAGTTACATTTCGACACACTAACGACAAACTAGTGGAAAGTGAAGTTGAGAATACACTCCCATTTACAATCACCGCACAAAGAAGAAAATAGCAAGGAACAGACTTTACCGAGGAGGTGAAAGACCTATACGCTGAAAACTATAAGACGTTACTGAGAGAAATCGAAGAAGAAAGAGATGGAAAGATATTCCATGCTCGTGGATTGGAAGAGTAAACATCGTTAACGAGAGGTCCGTTTGTACAGAATTCTCTCATCCTCAACTTCCCGACCTTGCCAATAAGATAAGAACGTCACTCTCCTCCTGGGATAGAGAGGACATCTTCCTCGGGGTGTGTGTGTGGGGGGGAGGGTGGTTGGTTGGTTGGTTGACCGACCTCCTGCTTCCAGGAAGCAAAGAAGGAGGGTCAGTCAGCACTCCATTCTTGCACCTGCTCCCTGATGGGGGTAAGGTTTTGCTCGTTTGTTGTTGTCATCCTCTTTAAAAGCGTCTGTGTGTAGCTCAAAACAATACCCCAGCGTCCTTTCCGTCTCAGTGTTTGACCCGAGGTTTCAGCTTTTGACAGGAGGAGGGACACGTTTTTCTGGGGCACTCATTTTTATGACACGATGGTGTGGGTGAAGAAGGATAAGATGGGCGGGGGTGGGCCCGTGCCTTTTCTTTTCGCACGTGGTGGGGAGACGACTCGGCTCTTGCCAGACGGGATCTCATTTCCCCGTGAACCATCGGGCGGGCTATCAGGGGTAAAGAGGGAGAGCAAAGGTTTGAAGGACGTGGAGAAGATGTGTTCCAGATGCCAGGGTCTCCGGATTTCACCGGAGGCACACGAAAGTCACTGATTTCTGGACCACGTTTACGGCCGATGTCACGCGTAGGTCATTTTGAAACGAGGAGGCTACCGTCTGAGCCAATTTGGATATCGTCTCCAGCTCCCCCGAGCGGTGGAGCTGTGCGAGTCTAAGATGGGGCACATCCAGGGAGAGAATTGTGCCAGGGAAAGGGAGGCAGCAGTAAGTCATCGAGGATAAGGTCTTTAGAGGAGACTGACTCTTCTCAAGTGGATGAGGTAGCAGGAGATTTTTGTTTCATGGGTGTTAGCTATACGGGTTGGGAGGGAGCCGGGGGAGGGGCGGGGGCTTGTGGTGGTGGGGACACGGGTGGTGTTTATGTCCTGGTTAAGGTGAAAACACTCTTCAAGTGGAGATTTTTGTGCAAGGGTCCGGTCTGGCAGGACGGGAGGGTGCGGGTGGGTCCATTTAGCACGAAATCAGAAGAATCTGTAGCAGTAGTCCAGCCTCAGGCCTTTTGAGAAATAGGCAGAGAGGGGAGTTGAGCTTCATTCGTGACGGCAACCGGGACCTCAGGAGTAACAACTTCCATGTAAGAAGTAAAACTAGAACATGCTGTAGGAGGAAGAATTCTAAGAGAAAGAATTGGGGGTACAGGGCCAGCAAAGAGATTTTAAGACTTGACCTCAGAAGCGTGATCCATAAAAAGAAATGGAGACATTGGAAATCATCAAAATTAAACTCCTAGGTTCTGTGAAACACCCTCTTAAGAGGACGAAACGACCAAGGACAGAGTCTGGGGGCAGAAAATCTGTGCAAACCACACCTCTGATTGGAATTTGTAAAGAACCCTCAAAATGCAGTAGCAGTATCTTGGGGAAAAAAAAAATCCAAATACACAATAAACAGAAAGACAGAGCAGGCATCTCACATGGAGAGGAGGAGATAACCGATGAATTTACAAATCTGCACGTGAAAAGATGTGAGCCGTTTCCTGGAGATGCAAATGAGAATCGGAGTGAGATATCCTCGGGACACATTTGTCAGAATGCCTTCGGCAAAATACGAGAACAGTATCAAACTGCTAGCGAGGTCGCGGACGGACAGGCCGAGTCACTCACTCACGCCTCCCTGGTGGTGATGTAAAGTGGCATGGCCACTGCGGAAAACAGCGTGGGGGTTTCCAAGACTCACCAGCAACAACGACAAGAAAAAAACGACGACAGAAAATTGCAACCTCTAAGCCCTCGGAACGTCCTGCCTCCTAAGAGTGTCTTTGTTTAGCTGGGGCCTTGGGTGGTTGAGGGCCCCAGTGTGATTTCTGGCGCGGGGTCGGGGGGGGGGGGGTGGGGGGCGTGGGGGGGTGGGGGGGGCTCGGGCCGTGCGGTCTCAGGTGGAGCTCCAGGAAGTCAGCTTCGTGGAGCCCTGTGAGTCCTTCTGGGGAGGCAGGCATCAAGCTCAAGGGTGCTCTGGAGGACACCACGCCCGAGCGGCCCGAGAACTTTCATGTTCATTCACGAAAAATCCTGGACACGAATGTTCTCAGCAGCTCTGTTCATCACAGCCCCGGATGGGAAACCACACAGATGTCTGATAAATAAATGGCAAGCAATAGGATATCCTGGAGTATATGAGGAAGCCATTTGGTGTAAAACGAATTCAGCCTGACCTTGTTTTTCCAAAAGGGCCAGATGTGGCCTTTGAGCATAGATTGTCTATCTGCTTTAGGCATTTACTAGGCCACAAAGACAAGAATAAATGCCCTTAAGCTAAAGTAACTTCCCCCACATCAGCATTTCCTGGAGGGTAAGCCTCTCTCTCTCTAGGCTAAGGATTGATTGCTGACCCGCTGTGACCACCCAGCTGGGGACCACAGACCTGCTCTCCGCAGTGTTCATCAATTGCTGTGTGAATCGCTGTGCCGGGTAGGCAGGCCCGGCAGGCAGGCCGGGCAATCTCGTGAGTGCTGTAAAAGGGACATTCCAATCCTGTGCGATAGACACTCTGACGGTATATAACCACGCGGTACACCCCACTTCTTTGGCGCCCTTCCTTCCTTGGGGAAGGAAGGCCCTGGGCTATGTGGTCCTCAAATTTGGCTCATAATAAACTCACCCCAATTCTGATTTATAGATTGGTTATGGATTACTTGCGTCAACCTGTCCTTCAACAGTCCCCTCCCTTGCCTATGTCGCCGGAGCTCCGGAGCACAGAAACTATATAAAAGCGGCCGCTAGATGGCACCGGACAATCAGCACAAACGTCCCCGGGAGGGAGGGAGGGAGGGATCCGGAGCGCGGGCCCGCGAGAGTGCACAGCCTCCGCCCACCGCCCCGATCGTGTCCTGGCCCACCTCGGATCATGACTCTCACCCTGGGGCGGCCGGGAGGGCGTCCCGCGAGGCCCCCGGGCGTCCACCTCGGAGGTCCCAGCCGGCACGGCACAACCCCGGGCGCAGAAGGAGGACTTGGAAAGCTGAGGGGGAGGGGCAGTTGCTGGGAAGGAGACAGACTCCCCACACCACTCCCGGGCCGGGCCTGGGCCGGGCCGGGCCGGCTGGCTGATGCAGACGTGGAAAATTCCCTCGGAGACACCAGCAGGGGGGCTGGGGCTGCCGGCACCTGCTTCCCGGAGTGGCCTGAGTGCTTCCCTGGCTCCCGGGAGGGCTTCGGAAAACGTGGCGGGCGGGGACTGTCAAACCGAAACCACGCAGGCCTCGTCAGAGGACGACAACAATGACAGAGGAAGAACGGAGGAATTGTTTGTACCCTGTCACTTCCAGGCCACAAGGTCTTTCTAAGGCGGACAGACAAATCCCAGAGGCCACTGAGGAAATGACTGATACACTTGACCACAGCAAAGTTTAAAAGACAAAATGTGTCTCTGCACGGGCCACAAAAAAAGGTCCAAAGACAACACACAGGGGTGGGGAGCATGGGTGCAAATGCATGAGTGAGTGGGGATAAGAATACTGATTTCAGCAGTCCTTACCATCACGACAGACAAGCAAACCCACAAAAATGGTAGGGGGTAGGAGGCAGAGACTTCACAGCCATCCACTCAAGAAATCAAGTTCCAGTACATCCGTACAAGGCCACGCTGAGAGTGCGTGCGTGTGTGTGTGTGTGTGTGTGTGTGTGTGTGTGTGTGTTTGAAATGAGGTAAATGTTGACGTTGAACCGTTCCATGAAAGTACAAAAAAATATTTGTAGATCTTCTGCCATTAAATTTTTTTTTTTAACAGTGCACTTATTTCCCTCAAAAAAGAAAGGAAAAGAAGATTATGAAAGGCAAACAGAGGGGCCGGCCAGGTGTCGTAGCGGTGATGTTCACACACTCTGCTTCAGCGGCCCAGGGTTCACCCGTTTGGATCCTGGGCACAGACAGACCTACTCAGCGATCATCAAGCCACGCTGAGGCAGTGTCCCACATAGAGCAACTAAAAGGAGGTATAACTATGACATACATACAACTATCTACTGGGGCTCCGGGGAGAAAAAAAGAGAGGAAAAAAGGAGGAAGGTTGGTAATAGATGTTAGCTCAGGGCCTCAGTACGCGTCACAAACATGTGGAAACTAAACAACGGGCTACTGAACAGCTATTGGATCAATGGAGAAATCAAAAAAATATCGGGCCAGCTCTGATGGCCTAGGGGTTAAAGTTTGGTGCGCTCCACTTCGGCAGGCAGCTCAGGTTCCGTTCCCAGGCGTGGAACCACGCCGCTTCTCAGTCAGTAGTCACGCTGCGGTGGTGGGCTCACACAGAAGAACTAGAAGGACTTACAACTAGAATATATGTGGCAGGGCTTTGGGGAGAAAAAAAATAAAAAGAGGAAGATTGGCAACAGATGTCAGCTCAGGGCCTACCCCGCCCCCCCGCCAAAAAAAGAAAATTAAAGATTAAAAAAACATTTGAAAAGGCAAACAGAGAGAGTAAAACGGGTAAAAAGCCAAAACCTTAGTCCTCTGCATACAGAGGCCTCTTCCTTTTTGAGCCTAGGAAAGTATTTTGACTAAACATAGAATTCCTGTCCTTGGTGTAGATTCACTCAAAGGTAAAGCAAAACCTGATACAATTTCCTTAACAAGAGCAGACTGGAAGTTAGAGAAGACTATGCTTTTAAGAAAGAGGAAACCAAATTCTAATTTTGCACCAGCTTACTTCTGATACTAAAACTCAGTTACCGAATCAAATCCATCTCCATCTTAACCAACTTGACCACACACAAAACTTTTTCCTCAGAGTTGTTTTTTCCCCACACACTTTTCACAGGCTTTTTAAAGAAACAAGAATGGCTATTTTTTATACCGTCTTCACTGAAAACATCCATCTTCCTTTCCATGAAGACAAAGACGTTTCCCTTATTAATTGTTAGTAGCTTCAGTCACATATATTAGTTAGAACTTTTAGAGGCTGGCCCAGTGGCGTAGCGGTTAAGTTTGCGTGCTCCGCCTCAGCTGCCGGGGGTCCACCGGTTCAGATCTTGGGCTCGGGCCTACGCACAGCTCATCAAGCCATGCTGAGGCGGCATCTCACATAGAGCAACTGGAAGGACGTACAACTATGACATACAACGATCTACTGCGGCTCTGGGGAGGAAAAAAATAAAAGGAAAAAAGGAGGAAGATGGGCAATAGATGTTAGCTCAGGGCCGATGTCCCAGATAATTTAATTAATTGATTGATCGATTGATTGATGGCTTCATTAAAGAATTTATAACGCCTAGAAACCTTAATTTTTAGTGAGAACTAAGAGGTAAGCAACTGTGAACTGTTTTGTCCGTTAGCATTTTGTGGCTTGGCAAATCCTATGAACACTTTATAATTTTTAGAAACATGTCATTTCATAGCATACTCTTCATAAAGCACAAGACATGTTTATTAATAGTCCCAAACATCTTTTAGTTTCTCTGTCCTCAGAAGCCAACAGTGGATAAACCTATATTTAGTCGTTAAGGTCTAATATTTTATCCTATTTGGAAACGATCTAGCTATTCAATTAATGTTTTTTTTTAAAGATTTTACTTATTTATTTTTCCCCCAACGCCCCAGTAGCTAGCTGTCTGTCATAGCTGCACATCCTCCTAGTTGCTGTATGTGGGACCCGGCCTCAGCGTGGCCGGAGAAGCGGTGCGTCGGTGCGATCCCGGGATCCGAACCCGGGCCGCCAGCAGCGGAGCGCGCGCACTTAACCGCTAAGCCGCGGGGCTGGCCCTTCAATTAATGTTTTATCCCTTAATTTCACGTAGCCAAACATCCAGGTTTCAAGCTACCAAAGAGATCTTGGAAGTTGTTTTAAGTACACATGCCAGGGCCGGCCCCGTGGCTTAGCGGTTAAGTGCGCGCGCTCCGCTGCTGGCGGCCCGGGTTCGGATCCCGGGCGCGCACCGACGCACCGCTTCTCCGGCCACGCTGAGGCCACGTCCCACATACAGCAACTAGAAGGATGTGCAGCTGTGACAGACAACTATCTACTGGGGCTTTGGGTGAAAAAAAAAGGAGGAGGATTGGCACTAGATGTTAGCTCAGAGCCGGTCTTCCTCAGTAAAAAAAAAAAAAAAAAAAAAAAAAAAAGAGGAAGACAAGCATGGATGTTAGCTCAGGGCTGATCTTCCTCACACACACACACACACACACACACAAAATAAGTACACATGCAATAAAATGTAACTCCTGCTAAAAGTTTATCAGAGTGACGTCAGCATCATGGTGGCATGAGTTGTTCCCTTCGCCTCTCCCCTCTAAGGTACAACCAAACAGACGTCTACTGACCGACACAGGGATTCCCTACACAGCACAACAAGATGCTGAGAGATCCATGCGGCTGTAGGGGAGGAAGGCAAACCCTCTACCGTCTTTAGGTCCTTCTGGCTGGGCTACAAATTAAATCGACACGAGATGGAGTAACAGGAGAAAATCAAACAAAGCTTTAGAACGTGTATACACGGGAGAGACTCAGGAAAAGGGAACAACTCACCAACACGGCCGAGCTGCCAGTTTAAATATTATCTTCAGCTTTAGCTTTTTAGACAGAGGAGGACCTTGGGGGTAGTGGTTTGGGATTTCAAAGAGGAGGAAGGCAATTTACACGGCGTTGGAAACGTAAATGGGCCAACTACAGACAAGGTGAGCTGAGACACATGTTTTACATGACATTAAAGTTATGTGATGGCATTAGTCCATCCCTGGAATAGCCCCTTCTATTTTAAATTCTTTTAGGCAGTTGGGGGGAGGTCAGAGTTCCTTTCAGAGTCTTTTGTTCTTAAAAACAATCAAGCCAAAGAGACACATTTTGGGTTGGCCCAGTCTGATCCCCCACACAGCTATACATCTGAAGGTGGGTGGACCGGACCCTCGGGAAGCCCTGGAACTAGGGAAGCGGCCCCTTCCTCCTGACGGTGGCGACGATGCAGGACATGGGTCCTCAAGCTGCAGCCAGCGTGACTGTGAGTGGAGGCAGGGGCAGCCCAGCCTGCGTGCAAACACTCACGGAGTGGCAGATGCCTGGCCTGTGAGAGCACCCACCGAGCGGTGGCAGTCCTGCCCGCATGAACTTGGAGTGGCCCGACCGGCACAACTGTGAGCAGATGGGGCAGGAACAGAAAAAACAGCCCCCTGTCACCCCCGCCCCCGCCGTGGCAGGTGGAGTCTGTGGCCAGAAGCATTAGAAGCCACAGCAGAAGCGGTGACCCAACCCCGCTTCACCAGCCGGGGGGGGCCGCATATGAGTCCCTGGGTCCCTGGGCTCCCACCAGTGACGGCACACCTGTGAACCCAGCACCCCTGGCAGCAGTGCAACCGGCACCCCAAGACAACCTGGGAACAGCAGTGCAGGTGGTGCACGGGACAGCAGTGTGTGAGCCCACGGAGAGCCAGTGGAGGAACACAAGACCCGGGCAATCAGAACCAAAGTAACTGAAGCCTGACCCAAATAAGAGAAGGCCGTGACTACCACAAATGTGCCCCAGCAGAGGATCCATTCATCAAACAGCATGAAGATCGACAGTACAGTAACACAGCAGAACAGAAGGAAAATGACAACTCTCCAGAAACCAAACCCGAAGTCACAGACGATGACCATCTGACAGAGAACTCAAGACAGCTGCCCTAGGGGGCGGCCCCGTGGCTTAGCGGTGAAGTGCATGCGCTCCGCTACCGGTGGCCCGGGTTCGGGTCCGGGCGCGTACCGACGCATCGCCTGTCCAGCCATGCTGAGGCGGCGTCCCACATACAGCAACTAGAAGGGTGTGCAACTATGACACACAACTGCGTCCTGGGGATTTGGGGAGAAAAAGGGGGGGAAAAAAGGAGGAGGATTGGCAACAGATGTCAGCTCAGGGCCGGTCTTCCTCAGAACAAAAAAAAAGAGGAGGATTGGCATGAATGTCAGCTCAGTGCCGATCTTCCTCACACACACACACACACACACACACACACACACACACACACAGAGAAAACAACTGTCATAGAGAAACTCAACGAGTTACATAAAAACTCAGACAGAAGGACAGTTCGAGGAGCTCAAGAATAAAATTAACGAACAGAAGGAATACTTCAACAAAGAGATTGGAGCTCTAATAGAAAAACCAAACAGAAACTCTAGATATGAAGGACACAAATAGTGAGATTAAAAAATAAGGTTAAAGGCATTAAAAAAAAAAAAAAAAAAGAGCAGACCCTATGGAGGAGAGAATTAGTGAGGTCTACGATAGAAGCCTAGAAATGCTCCAGGTAGAGGAGGAGAGAGAACTAAGATTTTTAAAAAACCACGAAATTCTTTGAGAAATATCCAGCTCGATTAGGAAAAGTAACATAAGGCTTATAATCTCCCAGAGGGAGGAGAAGACAGGGAGAAAGGAGCAGAGAGCTTCTTCAAAGAAATGATTGCTGAGAACTTCCCAAACCTGGGGAAGGAACTGGACCTGCAAGTGCTGTGCGAGTCTAAGATGGGGCACATCCAGGGAGAGAATTGTGCCAGGGAAAGGGAGGCAGCAGTAAGTCATTGAGGATAAGGTCTTTAGAGGAGAGCGACTCTTCTCAAGTGGATGAGGTAGAAGGAGACCGGCTGGATTTGTGTGTGTGTGTGTGTGTGTGTGTGTGTGTGTGCGTGCGTGTGTGTGTGCGTGTGTGTGTGCGTGTGAGGAAGATCAGCCCTGAGCTAACATCCACGCTAATCCTCCTCTCTTTGCTGAGGAAGACCGGCTCTGAGCTAACATCTATATTGCCAATCCTCCTCTTCTTTTTCCCCAGAGCCCCAGTAGATGGCTGTATGTCACAGTTGCACATCCCTCCAGTTGCTCTATGTGGGTGTGGGAGATCAAGATTTGGCCACCCTGAAATATATCTCTTTACCTTTTTTTTTTTTTTTACTTTGAGAATTTTCAAAGGGCCCTGGAACTTCTCAAAGACATTTGCTCTCTTCCTATAAGGAGGAAGATACTAAACTTATTAGGCTTATTCAGTATGTTAAATTACATGGAAAGCATTGTCAGACAAGTGACGATAAGCCTGCTCAGGTGCTATTATGTGGGTAAATGTTATTCATATAGGTGTTTTAAAATTGTATAACGTTACTGAAATGCTGATCTGTCCTGATTATCAGTCATAATTCTGGTTATTATTATTTTAAAGTGTTGTATGTCACAAAATTAACCAAATTTCTTTGTCAATTGCCATTTTGAGGTCTTGTTGTTTACAGACTTATTTCTTTGCTCTAATGCTTTTGCAAAATATGTTTCAACTTCAGAAAAATTCATGGAAAGGACTCTGATATTTACACTGGAATACAGGTTTCTGACAAACTTTCTGATCACGAAAATGAACGTGGTAAGAAATTACAGAAATCTGATGGAGAAACCGACTTCATGAAGCTGCTAACAAAAAGGTTGGGATCAAGAATGGATTACACAGGACTGAATCAACTGATAAGGATAATTATAATTTCTATGATTTTTCATTTGAAGTGTTGCTGAATTTTCAATGTTTTGTTTTTTCAGATTTAAGGAAAACTTTTTCTCTTTTCTCCTGAGCTAGCTATGATTTATAGCAATTTGGTAAATGATATTTTTGTCAGTAAAATTGAAATATTTATCTTTTTCTCTCTATCTGATCCCTCAAATTTGGAAACTCTTAGTGAGTGAGTATTGTTGTTTTCATGGCAATATAGTTACTTGCATAAGTTCAATAAGAATCTGTTCTCCTTATCACAGGACACAATTGGAAACACTGGTTATGTTACCAAGGTTGTAACTGGAACATCATATTTGCGATATCACCCTGCAGCTTCTGAGGAATGAAGATTTGACTTTATGGAATAAAGCCACATGGAAATATTGGCCTGGTACCTTATGTTCCAAGCAGCACTTACCAGGATAAGTCAAGAATGTCACTTATCTGTCAGGTACAAGGAACCTCGAAATATTTGGGGGGAACCTCAGAAGAGAGGAATTCACCCAAATCTATGGGTATTGCAGACAAAGTCTGATGACAAAATCCTTGGCTTTGCTTTCCTGGCCTCGAGAGACCTTTAAAGTTCAATGTGAGATTCCTTATCAAAAGTTCCAGCAAAGCAGATTTAAAAGAGCCTATGTGATCAACTACTATTCTTGCTGTACTTATGTAAATAATTGGGCCAACTCTATTGGAACTAGACTTATTTTGCAAACTAGTTTTAATTTTGCTATCTTAATAAAAATGAGGGTGATTTTAGAGAGAAAAATTATATTTCGGTAAAAACTATTTCAGTATAAATTTGCGGATATTAGATCCTAGTTTTGTTGTCTTTTGAGGTTTTTGTCTTATATCTGTTGACTGGACTGGATCCTGATTTCTTCTAGTCTCCTGAAACATCTGGCGACAGATGTCCAAACTAACGTTTTTGATTTTTTTTCCATCATTTTCATTGGAAATCGCTGAAAACTAAACCTGCCCTTTTTCCTGAAGACTTACAAACTGAAGCCGATGGACTGGACTTGATATAAACTTAAGAGATGACCTGACGACACCATCAGAGACATTTTAAACTGCAAAAGATACTTGGACGCTGACATCTGAAATGCTTCTTCACTGGCTGTCCTCCGAACTCAAAAACACGTTTCCAATCGGCTCCAACCATTAACCTTGTTTCTCTTTTGTTTCCATAGAAATGCTTCTATTAAATACTTGATTGCTTGCTTCCACAATATAGGCGTCACCTCGAGAGCCCACCTGCATCACCACCTTCTGAAATGAACTTAATTGAACCGACCTATTATCAGGACTAAGAAACGTGTTCAGTGAGATGAAACAATCTACCAACTCAGCTTCTGGACTATGAAACTTCTGTAAGTTTCAAAAGGACTGTGAAACTTTTAGTTTCAGAGGCGGGACTGTGGGAGATCAAGATTTGGCCACCCTGAAATATATCTCTTTACCTTGATTGTTTTCTCTGAGGGACATTTGACCTCCCCCACTAACTGCCTAAAGAATTCGACATGGTGGCTCCTTCCTGGAACAGATCTTCTATCATGATGGCTGTAATGATCATGTAAAATAGATGTTACAATGGGAGGGGCACCAAGCCCCTTTTATCCCAAAACTCTAACTCTCCCTGACCACATTCTCTACAGCTGACCCCGAAAAGAATGGTCCTCCTGCCCTCTGAAGTCCCAGGCCACTACCCACCCCCAACACGCTCCTCGCCTTTAGCTGCAATACTTAGGCAAGCAGCTTAGACAGAGGGACGAGTTGCTCATTTCTGAGTTTCTCCCATGTATACATGTTCTTAAACTTGGTATTATTTTCTCCTGCTAACCTGTCTCGTCGATTATTTGGCCAGCCATAAGAACCTTAAGGGAAAGGGCAGAGGGAGATTCTCCCTCTTCCCCCGACATGGGACACGGCCTCAGCGTGGCCGGAGAAGCGGTGCGTCGGCGCGCGCCCGGGATCCGAACCGGGGCCGCCAGCAGCGGAGCGCGCGCACATAACCGCTAAGCCACGGGGCCGGCCCTGACCAGCTGGAGTTTTGTTTCGTGTGTGTTAGCTATTGAGGCGGGGGAGCGGCAAGGAGGGAGAGGGGTGGTGGGGGTGGGGGTGGGGGTGGTGTGTCTGCTCTGGGTGAGGCGAGAAAACTCCCCAAGTGGAGATTTTTGTAGAAGGGTCCGGTCCGGCAGGACGGGAGGGTGCGCGTGGGTCCATTTAGCGAGCAATCAGAAGAATCTGTAGTCGCTGAGACTCAGGCCTCTTGGGAAAGAAGCAGAGAGAGGAGTTGAGCTTTGTTCCTCAGAGCAACTGGCGCCTCACGGGTAACCACAGAAGGTTCCCAGAACAAATGAAGTTGCGGGAGCCAGCGTGCCCTGTGTGCTGCTCTCAGCCCGAAGGCGGGCAGGCGGGCAGCTGCTCCCGTCCTGCACTCTCCCACGGTCCGGGTCCCGCCCCCAGCCCCACTCGCACCCACAGGGGAGGGCGGCCCCGGAACAAGTCTCCTCTCATCCACCATCATCTCGCCACCCTGACGGCTTTGCCCGAGATACCAACTCGGCTGTACCCACGCCCATGCGGGATTTTCCTTCGGACGAGGGGCCCGGGTTCACCACGGAGGATGAAACCCCTAGCCTTCCGTTGCCAAGTGGGTGGGACTCGCCAGCCAGGGGGGGGGGGAAGGGAGGTCAGGCCCATTCACTCCAATGGGCCTCACGGAATGGTTTCATTGAAATGCAGAAAGCTCTGCGGTCAAGTCGGAGCCTTTCACTTCGCCTCGGGCGTCTCTCCACTGAATGGCTCTCTTCAACTCCCCCACCCTTAGGCTGCAGCTTCCAAACTGCAGGGAGAGAGGGAGGGAGCATGGATGTCTGAGAAGCGCGACTCCTCTGGGACAGAAAGAGCACCCCCCCCGCCCCCGCTTTCCCTAACCCGCTAAACCACTTGAGAATCAGGGCCGTGGGGACTGACGTCCCGGTTTACGTCTTCCTCACTGCGTGGCGCGTGGCACGGGGCGGGGGCGGGATGGGGAGCCGAATCAAAGGGGGACACCAAACAGATAATCTCGGTGTGTCGGAGTTCACGGGACAAACGCGGGCTTGGAGTCCCGAGGGCCGGGAGAGGCCTGGCAGGGGATGGTTTGACTCATCCACCCTGGGTTACGGGCCCAGCAAGCAAACTCCTAACTGGCGACGCTCTGCTCTAGGTGCAGGTTTTGATCATTCGTCTTCAAGTCCGCTGGATCGGTCTGTCCTCCCTCTCCCACCTGCTTCCCGCGGGAGGTCCTCAGTCTCGTGCCGCATACCCACTGGCGATTTCACGCATCGCCTCCTCACCCTTAAGAAGAGGAAGGATGATGGACAAACATGAAGGAACCCCCACCGACAGCACCTCCGAGTGAACGGGGGGGGGGGAGGGGCTCTCTCTCAGTGGGCGAACGGTGACTCCAAGTCGTGATCCCGAGATTTGACTTTAAAAATCAAATAACCCTGGAACAGTGAACTCGACGAGGAGGATGTGAACGTACCTCGTGCCACTGCCGTACGATTATGAAGGGTGAAAAGGCTAGGTTGTAAGTGCTGTCCATCTTGAAGCACCATTTTAAAGAACAGAACAATAAACACCCTCTCTCCTTGACCCGGAGCAGGGGATTGCCTGCGTCTGTCAGAGAGGGTCACGTCACCTGCACCGTGACCCACCAGGGTTCAGCCATTTGAAATCGGTCCTTCCTCTCGAGGTGACTAAAACTCGCCAATGACAGCAGGTTGTAGGCGCTGTCATTCCCGTCAAGGAAAGGCAGGGAGAATTTCAGCGTTTCAAAGCATACCCTGTCCCCCTTTCACAGCAAGTACCAGCTGAATTATGTGTAATTTCTGAATCGGCTTTCTCCCGGAGTCACTTCACTTCTCTCTCTTGGTGGTGGTGGTGGGGGGGGGAGGGCAGGGCGCGCCGTGGGGGGGAGGCGGGGCGGCACTTGGAACCAGCGCAGAGCAGCTAAGGCTGTTGCCAAATCTTTCTGTCGGTGCCCACGCATGCAGACTGTGTGTGACCCGAAGGATGTACAGCATCCCACTGAGGGGTGAGGGTGGGGGAGTTTCCGGTGTGTAAGCCTGCGTTCAGCAGGCATAGGGGAGGAGAAACGATGTTCCCGCCGCTATCCCCCTTCTGAGTCCTTGGCTGAGCCCACCCCGGCCCGGTAACAAAAAGACAGATCCAGAAGAGAACGACAGAGAGATTAGGAACGCGTGCAAGGGCACGTCACTCGGGGAGAAGCCTAAAGCGGAAGTCACTCGAAGTGGCGGCTCTGACTGAATTCCAGCTCCTAGAGCACGTCACACCACGGACAATCCAGTTGTAGCGAAATGACAGGAGAAAGGAAAGCGGCTCTAGGCTTCCGAGGCCAGCCACCTGTGGGAAGGTCAATCAAGAGATGGGAGGAGTCAAGGTTTTGTTTGAAACAGAGTCCTCCGGGCTAGCGTCTGGGCTGACAAGCGTCCTCCTGGTTCAGGGAGGGCACCTTTCCCGTGGGAGCTTCATCTCCCGATTTCAGGTCAGGACGACAAGGGAGAGGTCCCGTGCCCTTCTCGCGCCCGCTGTTTCTCAAGGCCAGGGCCTCGAATTCCAAAGAACCCATGTGCCAGAGCGGGTCGATGTGGGGGCAACCTATTCCGGCTCCCTGACTTCACAGGGAAGACTGCTCTCTCCTCATTCTAGGGAAAGCTCCCAAACCACCGTCACCCAGTACGGTCCACCTACACCAACCGTCCCTCCCTCCTTTCGAAATAATTTCTGCAGTGGCAGAAGGACGGACATGCCACACACGCCCCCCAGTCCACCTTCACCTCCACCCCCACCGTCTGCTTCCTTGAGGGCCGAAAGCGCTGCGTCCGAGAACGAGAACGGAACGGGACTCGGAAACATTCTAAAGGGATGACTCGGGCCTGCCTGTTGAAAAAAGCACCCTGCCGTTAATCTGATTGGTCTTTCCCCGGGGTGAGTGTGTGTGTGGGGGGAGGGGGCGTTGTTAATTTTGAGGTGATGCGAATGTCCTGGAAATAAATACATATTGGTGACGGCTGTGCCACTGTGTGAATAGACTCCCAAGGCCCACCGGCTGGTGCACTTTTTAAAGGCTTGATTTTACAGGACGTGACCTCAATTTTCAGAGTGATGAAAATTAGGTAGGTGGGTCGGTCTGCAGGTAGTCGGCTGGTCGGTGGGTCTCCCTACCTTTATCACATACACACATAAAGGGAAGAGACAGACAGACGGAGACGGAGACAGCTAGTTCGTTATCGACACTGGGCACAGACATTCATCTGAGTGCTCTTACCCGTTCCCCAAGCTAATAACGTCTGTGTAGATCAAGATCACCCACATAGGAGAACCAGAACCACTTCCCAACAAGCAAGAGGGTCGGTGGGCCTCCACCTCCACCTGCACCTCCACCTCCACCACTGGCATTTGGCAGAGGAGTGGGAAAGCCGGATGGTGGCAAAAAAAGGAAGGCCCATCCCGACGAGAGGTGTTTGGCGTGTGGAAAAGCTGGAGGCGGGCTGACTAGAAGAAGGGCGTCCTATGTAACGGGGGGGGGGGGGGGGGGGGGGAGCAGATTTGCTTTCCTCTTTGCTCCCAAGTTGGGTGGGAGGGAGAGGTCCTAAGTCAGGGGCCCAAATGAGGACAGCCGTCAGTTGAGTGGTGACCCTGAATCTCTGAGCGTTTTGGGCCCATCGCCGCGGAGGTGTGCTTTGGGCTTTGCAGCCCGAAAGCCCTCCTCCTGTGAGTTTTCCGCCGGACGCCTTTTGTGGAAAGAGAAACTCGATTGTGCTGCCTGCCTGCCTCCGTCCCTGCCAGCCTCCCTTCTTTCCTCCTGCTCCGTTCCCTCCCCCCTCCTCGCTCTAGCTCTCTGAATACAAAGTAAGGACAGTAATTGTTTTTTTCTGTTTTGACATTTTTTACTTACTTACTTACTTACCTTTTTATTTATTTATTTATTTATTTATTTATTTATTTATTTATTTACTTATTTATTTATTTGTTTGTTTGTTTGTTTGTTTGTTTGTTTGTTTATTTATTTATTTATTTATTTCCCCCAAAGCCCCAGTAGATAGCTGTACGTCCTAGTTGCACATCCTTCTAGTTGCTGTACGTGGGACGCGGCCTCAGCGTGGCCGGAGAAGCGGTGCGTCGGTGCGCGCCGGCGATCCGAAACCTGGCCGCCAGCATCGTAGCGCGCGCACTTCACCGCTGAGCCACGGGGCCCGCGCAAGGAAAGGACAGCCATTG
>NC_080771.1:145000-170000 GCF_020826845.1 Diceros bicornis minor | reverse complement strand
CTCGCGGGGGTGCCCGGCCCGGCCACCACCACGGCCAACACTCTCCCGCACACGCGACGACATCCCCCGCCGGCCGATGACCCGGCACGGCCAAACCCCCCCGTCGGGACCGAGAGCACCTCACCCGGGGACACCACCGGCCCTGGTAGCCGGAGGCGACACCCGCGCGGCGAGGCCCGTTCGGGTCCCAGGCGGTGGCCATTGCGGTCGGGCACCTGTCCGGGCAGGGGGAGGTCGGCGCGCACGGGGAGGACGGCGCGCGCACGCCAGGGACCGCGAGGAAGGGCAGCGGGCACGCAGGGAGGCGGCCTGGGGAAGGCCTCGGGCGCGGACGGGCCACCAGGAAAACAGGCACGGGATCCCACCGCCACCGACACTCGGAGGCGGTCCCGTGACGCCCGGGACGCCGGCCGGCCTCGGCCACCCTTGCGCCTCCCTCGGCTCGGCCCCACCGCCGGGGCCTCTGCGAGACGCCCCCACCGCGGGAGCCGTCCCTTCCGCCCACCCCGTCCATCCGCCTGGCCCGCTCCGGGGCTCGCGCCCCCGAGGGAACACACGCCCGGGGCGCGGTACCCCGGACCGTGCCCGCACACCACCACCGGCTGCGGCTCGTCACGGGAGCGGGCGGAGAGCTAGCCGCTCCCCGCGCGAGAGCGGGCGGCGCCCGGACGGGGCTCTTGCCCCACACCCCGGGCACGCGGCGGGCGGGCCGCGCACACGCCCACGCGCACGCGCGGCCCCGCGCCAGACGCCGGACGCCGGCCGGGCCGGGCGGGACCCTCCCCCGACTCGGTGAGGGGAGGCGCCGGCCGCGGTAGGCAAAGGGCGGCTCTGCCCACACGCAAACGGTGGTCACACCACCGGCTACCACGCGCGGAGAAGGAGGGGCAGCAGCTGGGGGATCCGGGAACCCCAAAGGCACCCTCTCGGATCGCTAGAGAAGGCTTTCTCGCCGAGGGCGCGTCGCACCCACCCATCGTCCCCCGTCGGGACCGCGAGGGCACTCCTGGGTGCCGGGGCTATGCGTGGGTCTGCGGTATGGGTAAGCATGGGGCAAATCCGAGCGTTCGCGGTCAGGGCCACGAGCCCGCGCTTCCACGGGCTCCTCCTCTCGTCTGACATCACGGGGCTCATCAAAGCTTTACGGGGCACCCGCGACGCCTGGAACTCAGAGCTTCCGTCAGGTGAAACCGACAAAGAAGCAGAGAGCCCAAAGGAGGTGCCAGCTAACCGGCACCCCTCGAAAGACAGCCAGCGCCATGCCGCTGGCTCGGCCCGCCGAGATCGCTCAACGCACCCGCGTGCCAGCCCCAGCGACGGAGGACACACGGCGTGCACCCAGCCAGTCAGTCTCCACGCGGCAGGCCGGTGGGACGACGAGGCACCCGCCCCCGCGAGGGGAAACGGGCATGCCTCCCCTACCGACTGGACCCCCGTCTCGCCTCAGACACACCATCGTAGCGGTGACCCGAAGGGGTCGCTGGAAACGGGAAACGACACCACCGCTCGGCCTCAGGCACCTGACGGACGACCTGGAGCGCTCCAGGGGCACCACCAAGGACCGGGCGACACACACCCACACACCCGGGGGAGCGTGCGGTGCGGCGGCGGCACGGCCCACCCCACCTCGGGGAGGCCCACTCGCCAGACGCGGCCGAGAGGCCACACGGAGTGTCCACTGCGTCACAAAGACCTCGGCCCCACCGACGCCACAAGGCAGAGGGCGGGAGAGCGAGGTCGGGCCGGGTTCCGCACCCCTGCCTTCCACACACCACCGACGGGCGGGGAGGAGAGGCGAGGGGCCCGTGGGCAGAGCGAGAAGAGCGGGCCCGTTTGACACAAACGCCCGTCCCTCGCCTGGCACGGCTTAGGCCCGGCCCAGGAGAGCACGACATCACCACATCGATCACCACGGCGCGACACGCCTCACGGAGACAACGACAAGAACAGCGGCAGTCACCGAGGGAGAGACTGCCTCAGCCTCACCGCTTCCCCCCCACCCCCGAGTCGTGCAGCAGCGGGCCACGACCCCAGGAGGTGAACGCCTGACACGCGGTGGCGCGGGAGCCCGAGGCGTGGGGTAGTCGCGACCGCACCGGGGTTGCCTGCGGCGGGGAGCGCACCGGGTAGAGGACCCGCGCCACCTCCCCCGCCGCCCTCGGGTGCTGGAGACCGGAGGCGGCACCGCGGATCGGGACACCTGGGACGCACAGGAGCCGGCGCGCAGGCCCAGCCCAGGCGGGCGGGCTCAAGTGGCAGGGGCAGAACCGGGCCTCCACCCCACGGTCACAGCCCGGAGCCCCGCCACGCGCGTCCAGAGGCCCAACGACTCCCAGGCGACAAACGTCCGGAGACAGCGTGTCAGCACCTATCTGGCAGCGAAAAACGACCATTTCGGGCGAAAGAATGGCCGCACCAGGCGACGGGGCCCACCCACGGATCACGGCGGCACCCCTTGGATCACGGGCCCGGTCACCAGGCCCCCGGCACCACCCCATCGCCACCAGCCCCGGAGCCCCCGCGACCATCTGGTCGACCCCGGAAGTGCGGCGGCAGAGGGGGCGCGGGGGCACGCGGGACCCGCGCCCGGCAGGGTACACCCTCGCCGTCTCGCCCTCGAGGGCAGGCGGCCGGTCCATCCTCCTCTCCGGGGCAGGACTTGGGGAAAAAAAAGATTCCTCAGAGGCGCCCCAGGCGACCGGGCCCCACACGGGCAGGCCGGCGTCCGTCCACGTGCCCCCCTACCCCACCCGGGGCTCCACCTGCCTCTCGAGCCGGTCCCCACCTCCGGACCCAGAGGCTTTCGGAAAACTTGGCGATAGAAATCCAGCGCGACGACCCGGACCCACGCGGTCACGTGTCCGGGACGGGGACGCCCTCTCCCCGGCCCACCCTCGAGGGCGGGGGCCGGTCCGCGCTCTCCTCCGGAGCGGGACTTGAAAAACATCCCTCGGAGTCGCCTCCGACGACCGGGCCGCCACCACGGACGGCCCGGGCCGGTCGGTCCCCACCGCCAGAGCGGGACTCGGAAAACGCGGTGAGAAAAGTCGAGTCCGACGACCCGGAGCCACCCGTGCCCGCGGCCGAGCCGCCGCCGTCTCGCCCTCCACGGGCCTCCCCGCAAGGCCCGGGCCGGTCCCCGACCTCCGGAGCGGGGCGCGAGCAAGAAACCGGTGACACGGAGGGCCCGACGACCCGGGCCGCACGGGGGACGCCAGCCGGGCTCGGGAACCCCCCCCCACCTCGCCGGCCCCGGTCGGTCCCCGAGGGTCGCAGTGGCACCGGCGTCTGCTGGTCGACCCGTCCGGGCGGCCCCGCACACCCGCCGGCCTCGAGGAGCGCGGCGACAGCCACCTCCCCACACTCTCCTGCACGTCCAATCTCCGCCCGGCGGACGACGCGCCCGCGCCCCGGCACGACCGGGACCGATCCCGCCACTGCCACCGGCCTCCCGGAACTCCGCCTCGGTCACCGCGGCCAAGTCACCTCCCTTGCCGAGGTCGCCGGAGCTCCGGAGGACAGAAACGATATAAAAGCGGCCGCCAGGTGGCACCGGACAACCGGCGCGAACGTCAGCGGGACGGATCCGGATCCCTGGCCGGCCGGGGCGCGCAGCCGGGCCGCCTGGCGGCCCGACCCCGTCCCGACCCACCCCGGGTCCCATCTCCCGGCCCGGCGCGGCCAGGGGGCATCCGCCTCGGGGCTCCCAGCCGGCACGGCGCGACCCCGGCCGCCGGAGAGGGACTCGGAAAACGTGTGTGTTTCGCGCGCTCGCCCGTGAGGGGACGGGGAACATTCCCTCAGAGACGCCAGCAGGGGCGCCGGGACTGCCGGCACCGGCTGGCTTCCCGGGGTGGCCCCGGGCGCTTCCCGGGCGCTTCCCGGGCTCCCGGGAGGACTCAGGGAAACGCGGCGGGCGGGGCACCGCCAAAACGAAACCGGGCGAGTCGTCAGAGGACGACGACGACAGGGGAACGACGGAGCAACTGTCCGCATCCCGTCACTTCCAACCCGCGACGGCTTCCCAAGGCGGGCAGGCAAAGCCCAGAGGCCGCCGGGGAAACGACGGCGACGCCTGACCGCACGGAGGTTGAAGAGACACGAACGTGTCTCCCTCCGCGCGGGCCGCGACACAGTCCCGAGACAGCGCGCGGGGCTGGGGAGCGTGGGTGCAAATGCACCAGTGGCGACCAGAACATCGATGTCAGCGGTCCTTACCGTCGTGACAAACGAGCAGACCCACAGAAAGTGGTGGGGGGTGGGGGAAGAGACTTCACAGCCATCCGCTCAACAGATCAGGTTCCAGTACGTCCGTACAAGGCCACGCTGCGAGTGTGTGTGTGTGCGTCTGCACGTGCGTGTGTTTGAGATGAGATACCTGTTGAACTGTTCCCTGAAACTAGAAAACGAAGAAAGGTGTAGATCTTTTGCCGGTTAAAAATAATAACATTAATTGTTTCACGAAGAAAGTTGTAGATCTTTTGCCGGTTAAAAATAATAACATTAATTGTTTCACGAAGAAAGTTGTAGATCTTTTGCCGGTTAAAAATAATAACATTAATTGTTTCACAGAACCGGCCAAACCTGCCAAAACTGAATTTTGGCCATCATGCAAAAGCAACCCACGGGAGTAAAAAGATGGCCTCTCCATCAAATGGGAGTAGGGCGACTGAACATCCACAGGCAAGCAAGCAAACACACAAAAGACCCTTGACCGGGCGGGCCTCGTGGCTTAGCGGTTAAGTGTGCGCGCTCCGCTACTGGCGGCCCGGGTTCGGATCCCGGGCGCGCACCGACGCACCGCTTCTCCGGCCATGCTGGGGCCGCATCCCACGTACGGCAACTAGAAGGACGTGCAGCTATGACATACAACTATCCACTGGGGCTTTGGGGGAAAAATAAATAAAGTTATTTTTAAAAAAAACTTTACTTTTTATACCGTCTTTACTGAAAACACCCTTCTTCCTTTTCCTTGAATATGAAGGTGTTTCCCTTATTAATTTTTAGTAGCTTTAGTCACATATACATATTTTTGTGTGTGTGTGAGGAAGATCAGCCCTGAGCTAACATCCATGCCAATCCTCCTCTTTTTGCTGAGGAAGACTGGCCCTGAGCTAACATCCGTGCCCATCTTCCTCCACTTTATGTGGGATGCCGCCACAGCATGGCCTGACAAGCCGTGCGTCGGTGTGCGCCCGGGATCTGAACCCGGGCCGCCAGCAGCGGAGCGGGAGCACTTAACCGCTACGCCACAGGGCCGGCCCCCTAATCACATACATTAATTAGAATTTTTAGGGGACCGCCCAGCCCAGTGACGTAGCAGTTAAGTTCGCATGCTCCACCTCAGTGGCCCAGGGTTCACTGGTTCGGATCACGGGCTCAGACACACACACCACTCTTAAAGCCGTGCTGAGGTGGCATCCCACATAGAGTCACTAGAAGAATGGACAAGTATGACATACAACTATCTACTGGGGCTTTGGGGAGAAAAGAAAGGAAAATAGGAGGAAGATTGTTAATAGATGTTAGCTCAGGGCCTCAATATGTGTCACAAACATGTGGAAACTAAACAACGGGCTACTGAACAACTGTTGGATCAATGAGGAAATCACAGGAGAAATCAGAAAACGTTGGGCCAGCCATGACGGCCTAGGGGTTACAGTTTGGTGCACTCCACTTCGGCAACCCAGGTTCGGTTCCCAGGCGTGGAACCACGCCACTCCTTGGTCAGTAGTCATGCCGTGGTGGTGGCTCTCGTAGAAGAACTAGAAGGACTTACAACTAGAATAGACAACTATGTATCAGGGCTTTGGGGAGGAAGTAAATAAAAAGAGGAAGATGAGCAACAGATGTTAGCTCAGGGCAAATGTTTCCCAGGCCCCCCCCCCAAAAAAAAATAGTAATCCCTCACTAGAGTTAAAAAAATATACCTAGAGACAAATCAAAATGAAAACACAACATACCAAAACTTATGGGCTGCAGCAAAAGCAGCGCTAAGAGGGAAATGAATAGAAAAACAGGCCTACCTCAACAAACAAGAAAAATCTCAAATAAACAAGCTTGCCCTATACCTAAAGGAACTAGAAAAAGACCAAACAAAGCCCAAAGTCAGTAGAAGGAAGGAAATAATAAAAATCACAGCAGACATTAATGAAATAGAGACTAAAAAAATACATACATAAAATAGAAAGGAAACTAAGATCCAGTTCTTTGAGAAGATAAACAAAATGGGCAAACCCTCAGCCAGAATCACTGAGAAAAAAAGAGAGAAGACTGAAATAGATAAAATCAGAAAGGAAAGAAGAGAAGTTACAACAGACACCACAGGAATGCAAAGGATTATAAGAGACTGTTATGAAAAGCTATACGCCCACAGACAGGATGATAACCTAGAAGAAATGGATAAGTTCTTAGAATCCTGCGACCTCCCAAAACTGAATCAAGAAGAAAGAGAGAGGGCCCGCCCGGTGACGTAGCGGTTAAGTTCACCCATTCCGCTGTGGTGGCCCAGGTTCCCTGGTTCGGATCCTGGGTGTGGACCTACTCACCGCTCATGAAGCCATGCTGAGGTGGCGTCCCACATAGAAGAGCTACAACTCTACAACTATGATACAGAGCTATGTAGTGGGGCTTTGGGGAGAAAAAAGAGGAAGATTGGCAACAGATGTTATCGCAGGGCCAATCTTCCTCCAGAAGAAGGAGGAGGAGGAGGAGGAGGAGGAGGAGGAGGAGGAGGAGGAGGAGGAGGAGGAGGAGGAGGAGAAGAAGAAGAAGAAGAAGAAGAAGAAGAAGAAGAAGAAGAAGAAGAAGAAGAAGAAGAAGAAGAAGAAGAGAGAATCTGAATAGACCAATCACAAGTAAAGAGATTGAAACGGTAATCAAAAACCTCTCAGAAAAGAAAAGTCCAGAGCAAGACAGCTCCCCTGGTGAGTTCTACCAAACATCCAAATAAGACTCAATATCTGCCCTTCTCAAATTCTTCCAAAAAATTAAAGAGGAGGGGAAGCTTCCTAACTCATTCTACGAGGCCAATATTACTCTGACATCCGAACCGGACAAGGACAGCATAGAACAAGAAAAATACAGGCCAATATCACTGATGAACATCGATGCAAAAATCCTCAGGGAAATATTAACGACTCGAATACAACACATCCCAAGGATCATCCACCACGACCCAGCGGGATTTATTCCAGGCATGTGGGGATGGTTCCACGTCCACAAATCAATCAAGGTGAACACACCACGTTAACAAAATGAGGAATAAAAACCACGTGACCATCTCAATAGAGGCAGAGGAAGCATTGGACAAGATCCAACATCCATTTATGATAGAAACTCTCGAGAAAATGGGCATGGAAGGAAAGTACCTCAACAGAATGAAGGCCACACATGGCAAACCCACAGCCCAACCTCATACTCAACGGAGAAAAACTGAAAGCCATTCCTCTGAGAACGTGAACAAGACAAGGATGCCAGCTCTCACCACTCTTATTCGGCATACTCCTGGAAGTCTGAGCCAGATCGATGAGGCAAGAAAAGGAAATAAAAGGGATCCAAGTCGGACAGGCAGAAGTGAAACTCTCACTATTGGCGGGTGACACGATTCTCTATATAGAAAACCCTCAGGAATCCACCGAAAACCTCCTGGAAATAATCAACAAATACAGTCGAGTTGCAAGATACAAATCAACAGACAGAAATCAGTTACATTTCGACACACTAACGACAAACTAGTGGAAAGTGAAGTTGAGAATACACTCCCATTTACAATCACCGCACAAAGAAGAAAATAGCAAGGAATAGACTTTACCGAGGAGGTGAAAGACCTATACGCTGAAAACTGTAAGACGTTACCGAGAGAAATCGAAGAAGAAAGAGATGGAAAGATGTTCCATGCTCGTGGATTGGAAGAGTAAACATCGTTAACGAGGTCCGTTTGTACAGAATTCTCTCATCCTCAACTTCCCGACCTTGCCAATAAGATAAGAACGTCACTCTCCTCCTGGGATAGAGAGGACATCTTCCTCGGGGTGTGTGTGTGGAGGGGAGGGTGGTTGGTTGGTTGGTTGACCGACCTCCTGCTTCCAGGAAGCAAAGAAGGAGGGTCAGTCAGCACTCCATTCTTGCACCTGCTCCCTGATGGGGGTAAGGTTTTGCTCGTTTGTTGTTGTCGTCCTCTTTAAAAGCGTCTGTGTGTAGCTCAAAACAATACCCCAGCGTCCTTTCCGTCTCAGTGTTTGACCCGAGGTTTCAGCTTTTGACAGGAGGAGGGACACGTTTCTCTGGGGCACTCATTTTTATGACACGATGGTGTGGGTGAAGAAGGATAAGATGGGCGGGGGTGGGCCCGTGCCTTTTCTTTTCGCACGTGGTGGAGAGACGACTCGGCTCTTGCCAGACGGGATCTCATTTCCCCGTGAACCATCGGGCGGGCTATCAGGGGTAAAGAGGGAGAGCAAAGGTTTGAAGGACGTGGAGAAGATGTGTTCCAGATGCCAGGGTCTCCGGATTTCACCGGAGGCACACGAAAGTCACTGATTTCTGGACCACGTTTACGGCCGATGTCACGCGTAGGTCATTTTGAAACGAGGAGGCTACCGTCTGAGCCAATTTGGATATCGTCTCCAGCTCCCCCGAGCGGTGGAGCTGTGCGAGTCTAAGATGGGGCACATCCAGGGAGAGAATTGTGCCAGGGAAAGGGAGGCAGCAGTAAGTCATCGAGGATAAGGTCTTTAGAGGAGACTGACTCTTCTCAAGTGGATGAGGTAGCAGGAGATTTTTGTTTCATGGGTGTTAGCTATACGGGTTGGGAGGGAGCCGGGGGAGGGGCGGGGGCTTGTGGTGGTGGGGACACGGGTGGTGTTTATGTCCTGGTTAAGGTGAAAACACTCTTCAAGTGGAGATTTTTGTGCAAGGGTCCGGTCTGGCAGGACGGGAGGGTGCGGGTGGGTCCATTTAGCACGAAATCAGAAGAATCTGTAGCAGTAGTCCAGCCTCAGGCCTTTTGAGAAATAGGCAGAGAGGGGAGTTGAGCTTCATTCGTGACGGCAACCGGGACCTCAGGAGTAACAACTTCCATGTAAGAAGTAAAACTAGAACATGCTGTAGGAGGAAGAATTCTAAGAGAAAGAATTGGGGGTACAGGGCCAGCAAAGAGATTTTAAGACTTGACCTCAGAAGCGTGATCCATAAAAAGAAATGGAGACATTGGAAATCATCAAAATTAAACTCCTAGGTTCTGTGAAACACCCTCTTAAGAGGACGAAACGACCAAGGACAGAGTCTGGGGGCAGAAAATCTGTGCAAACCACACCTCTGATTGGAATTTGTAAAGAACCCTCAAAATGCAGTAGCAGTATCTTGGGAAAAAAAAAAATCCAAATACACAATAAACAAAAAGACAGAGCAGGCATCTCACATGGAGAGGAGGAGATAACCGATGAATTTACAAATCTGCACGTGAAAAGATGTGAGCCGTTTCCTGGAGATGCAAATGAGAATCGGAGTGAGATATCCTCGGGACACATTTGTCAGAATGCCTTCAGCAAAATACGAGAACAGTATCAAACTGCTAGCGAGGTCGCGGACGGACAGGCCGAGTCACTCACTCACGCCTCCCTGGTGGTGATGTAAAGTGGCATGGCCACTGCGGAAAACAGCGTGGGGGTTTCCAAGACTCACCAGCAACAACGACAAGAAAAAAACGACGACAGAAAATTGCAACCTCTAAGCCCTCGGAACGTCCTGCCTCCTAAGAGTGTCTTTGTTTAGCTGGGGCCTTGGGTGGTTGAGGGCCCCAGTGTGATTTCTGGCGCGGGGTCGGGGGGGGTGGGGGGCGTGGGGGGGTGGGGGGGGGCTCGGGCCGTGCGGTCTCAGGTGGAGCTCCAGGAAGTCAGCTTCGTGGAGCCCTGTGAGTCCTTCTGGGGAGGCAGGCATCAAGCTCAAGGGTGCTCTGGAGGACACCACGCCCGAGCGGCCCGAGAACTTTCATGTTCATTCACGAAAAATCCTGGACACGAATGTTCTCAGCAGCTCTGTTCATCACAGCCCCGGATGGGAAACCACACAGATGTCTGATAAATAAATGGCAAGCAATAGGATATACTGGAGTATATGAGGAAGCCATTTGGTGTAAAACGAATTCAGCCTGACCTTGTTTTTCCAAAAGGGCCAGATGTGGCCTTTGAGCATAGATTGTCTATCTGCTTTAGGCATTTACTAGGCCACAAAGACAAGAATAAATGCCCTTAAGCTAAAGTAACTTCCCCCACATCAGCATTTCCTGGAGGGTAAGCCTCTCTCTCTCTAGGCTAAGGATTGATTGCTGACCCGCTGTGACCACCCAGCTGGGGACCACAGACCTGCTCTCTGCAGTGTTCATCAATTGCTGTGTGAATCGCTGTGCCGGGTAGGCAGGCCCGGCAGGCAGGCCGGGCAATCTCGTGAGTGCTGTAAAAGGGACATTCCAATCCTGTGCGATAGACACTCTGACGGTATATAACCACGCGGTACACCCCACTTCTTTGGCGCCCTTCCTTCCTTGGGGAAGGAAGGCCCTGGGCTATGTGGTCCTCAAATTTGGCTCATAATAAACTCACCCCAATTCTGATTTATAGATTGGTTATGGATTACTTGCGTCAACCTGTCCTTCAACAGTCCCCCTCCCTTGCCTATGTCGCCGGAGCTCCGGAGCACAGAAACTATATAAAAGCGGCCGCTAGATGGCACCGGACAATCAGCACAAACGTCCCCGGGAGGGAGGGAGGGATCCGGAGCGCGGGCCCGCGAGAGTGCACAGCCTCCGCCCACCGCCCCGATCGTGTCCTGGCCCACCTCGGATCATGACTCTCACCCTGGGGCGGCCGGGAGGGCGTCCCGCGAGGCCCCCGGGCGTCCACCTCGGAGGTCCCAGCCGGCACGGCACAACCCCGGGCGCAGAAGGAGGACTTGGAAAGCTGAGGGGGAGGGGCAGTTGCTGGGAAGGAGACAGACTCCCCACACCACTCCCGGGCCGGGCCTGGGCCGGGCCGGGCCGGCTGGCTGATGCAGACGTGGAAAATTCCCTCGGAGACACCAGCAGGGGGGCTGGGGCTGCCGGCACCTGCTTCCCGGAGTGGCCTGAGTGCTTCCCTGGCTCCCGGGAGGGCTTCGGAAAACGTGGCGGGCGGGGACTGTCAAACCGAAACCACGCAGGCCTCGTCAGAGGACGACAACAATGACAGAGGAAGAACGGAGGAATTGTTTGTACCCTGTCACTTCCAGGCCACAAGGTCTTTCTAAGGCGGACAGACAAATCCCAGAGGCCACTGAGGAAATGACTGATACACTTGACCACAGCAAAGTTTAAAAGACAAAATGTGTCTCTGCACGGGCCACAAAAAAAGGTCCAAAGACAACACACAGGGGTGGGGAGCATGGGTGCAAATGCATGAGTGAGTGGGGATAAGAATACTGATTTCAGCAGTCCTTACCATCACGACAAACAAGCAAACCCACAAAAATGGTAGGGGGTAGGAGGCAGAGACTTCACAGCCATCCACTCAAGAAATCAAGTTCCAGTACATCCGTACAAGGCCACGCTGAGAGTGCGTGTGTGTGTGTGTGTGTGTGTGTGTGTGTGTGTGTGTGTGTGTGTGTTTGAAATGAGGTAAATGTTGACGTTGAACCGTTCCATGAAAGTACAAAAAAATATTTGTAGATCTTCTGCCATTAAATTTTTTTTTTTAACAGTGCACTTATTTCCCTCAAAAAAGAAAGGAAAAGAAGATTATGAAAGGCAAACAGAGGGGCCGGCCAGGTGTCGTAGCGGTGATGTTCACACACTCTGCTTCAGCGGCCCAGGGTTCACCCGTTTGGATCCTGGGCACAGACAGACCTACTCAGCGATCATCAAGCCACGCTGAGGCAGTGTCCCACATAGAGCAACTAAAAGGAGGTATAACTATGACATACATACAACTATCTACTGGGGCTCCGGGGAGAAAAAAAGAGAGGAAAAAAGGAGGAAGGTTGGTAATAGATGTTAGCTCAGGGCCTCAGTACGCGTCACAAACATGTGGAAACTAAACAACGGGCTACTGAACAGCTATTGGATCAATGGAGAAATCAAAAAAATATCGGGCCAGCTCTGATGGCCTAGGGGTTAAAGTTTGGTGCGCTCCACTTCGGCAGGCAGCTCAGGTTCCGTTCCCAGGCGTGGAACCACGCCGCTTCTCAGTCAGTAGTCACGCTGCGGTGGTGGGCTCACACAGAAGAACTAGAAGGACTTACAACTAGAATATATGTGGCAGGGCTTTGGGGAGAAAAAAAATAAAAAGAGGAAGATTGGCAACAGATGTCAGCTCAGGGCCTACCCCGCCCCCCCGCCAAAAAAAGAAAATTAAAGATTAAAAAAACATTTGAAAAGGCAAACATAGAGAGCAAAACAGGTAAAAAGCCAAAACCTTAGTCCTCTGCATACAGAGGCCTCTTCCTTTTTGAGCCTAGGAAAGTATTTTGACTAAACATAGAATTCCTGTCCTTGGTGTAGATTCACTCAAAGGTAAAGCAAAACCTGATACAATTTCCTTAACAAGAGCAGACTGGAAGTTAGAGAAGACTATGCTTTTAAGAAAGAGGAAACCAAATTCTAATTTTGCACCAGCTTACTTCTGATACTAAAACTCAGTTACCGAATCAAATCCATCTCCATCTTAACCAACTTGACCACACACAAAACTTTTTCCTCAGAGTTGTTTTTTCCCCACACACTTTTCACAGGCTTTTTAAAAAAACAAGAATGGCTATTTTTTATACCGTCTTCACTGAAAACATCCATCTTCCTTTCCATGAAGACAAAGACGTTTCCCTTATTAATTGTTAGTAGCTTCAGTCACATATATTAGTTAGAACTTTTAGAGGCCGGCCCAGTGGCGTAGCGGTTAAGTTTGCGTGCTCCGCCTCAGCTGCCGGGGGTCCACCGGTTCAGATCTTGGGCTCGGGCCTACGCACAGCTCATCAAGCCATGCTGAGGCGGCATCTCACATAGAGCAACTGGAAGGACGTACAACTATGACATACAACGATCTACTGCGGCTCTGGGGAGGAAAAAAATAAAAGGAAAAAAGGAGGAAGATGGGCAATAGATGTTAGCTCAGGGCCGATGTCCCAGATAATTTAATTAATTGATTGATCGATTGATTGATGGCTTCATTAAAGAATTTATAACGCCTAGAAACCTTAATTTTTAGTGAGAACTAAGAGGTAAGCAACTGTGAACTGTTTTGTCCGTTAGCATTTTGTGGCTTGGCAAATCCTATGAACACTTTATAATTTTTAGAAACATGTCATTTCATAGCATACTCTTCATAAAGCACAAGACATGTTTATTAATAGTCCCAAACATCTTTTAGTTTCTCTGTCCTCAGAAGCCAACAGTGGATAAACCTATATTTAGTCGTTAAGGTCTAATATTTTATCCTATTTGGAAACGATCTAGCTATTCAATTAATGTTTTTTTTTAAAGATTTTACTTATTTATTTTTCCCCCAACGCCCCAGTAGCTAGCTGTCTGTCATAGCTGCACATCCTCCTAGTTGCTGTATGTGGGACCCGGCCTCAGCGTGGCCGGAGAAGCGGTGCGTCGGTGCGATCCCGGGATCCGAACCCGGGCCGCCAGCAGCGGAGCGCGCGCACTTAACCGCTAAGCCACGGGGCTGGCCCTTCAATTAATGTTTTATCCCTTAATTTCACGTAGCCAAACATCCAGGTTTCAAGCTACCAAAGAGATTTTGGAAGTTGTTTTAAGTACACATGCCAGGGCCGGCCCCGTGGCTTAGCGGTTAAGTGCGCGCGCTCCGCTGCTGGCGGCCCGGGTTCGGATCCCGGGCGCGCACCGACGCACCGCTTCTCCGGCCACGCTGAGGCCACGTCCCACATACAGCAACTAGAAGGATGTGCAGCTGTGACAGACAACTATCTACTGGGGCTTTGGGTGAAAAAAAAAGGAGGAGGATTGGCACTAGATGTTAGCTCAGAGCCGGTCTTCCTCAGTAAAAAAAAAAAAAAAAAAGAGGAAGACAAGCATGGATGTTAGCTCAGGGCTGATCTTCCTCACACACACACACACACACACACAAAATAAGTACACATGCCATAAAATGTAACTCCTGCTAAAAGTTTATCAGAGTGACGTCAGCATCATGGTGGCATGAGTTGTTCCCTTCGCCTCTCCCCTCTAAGGTACAACCAAACAGACGTCTACTGACCGACACAGGGATTCCCTACACAGCACAACAAGATGCTGAGAGATCCATGCGGCTGTAGGGGAGGAAGGCAAACCCTCTACCGTCTTTAGGTCCTTCTGGCTGGGCTACAAATTAAATCGACACGAGATGGAGTAACAGGAGAAAATCAAACAAAGCTTTAGAACGTGTATACACGGGAGAGACTCAGGAAAAGGGAACAACTCACCAACACGGCCGAGCTGCCAGTTTAAATATTATCTTCAGCTTTAGCTTTTTAGACAGAGGAGGACCTTGGGGGTAGTGGTTTGGGATTTCAAAGAGGAGGAAGGCAATTTACACGGCGTTGGAAACGTAAATGGGCCAACTACAGACAAGGTGAGCTGAGACACATGTTTTACATGACATTAAAGTTATGTGATGGCATTAGTCCATCCCTGGAATAGCCCCTTCTATTTTAAATTCTTTTAGGCAGTTGGGGGGAGGTCAGAGTTCCTTTCAGAGTCTTTTGTTCTTAAAAACAATCAAGCCAAAGAGACACATTTTGGGTTGGCCCAGTCTGATCCCCCACACAGCTATACATCTGAAGGTGGGTGGACCGGACCCTCGGGAAGCCCTGGAACTAGGGAAGCGGCCCCTTCCTCCTGACGGTGGCGACGATGCAGGACATGGGTCCTCAAGCTGCAGCCAGCGTGACTGTGAGTGGAGGCAGGGGCAGCCCAGCCTGCGTGCAAACACTCACGGAGTGGCAGATGCCTGGCCTGTGAGAGCACCCACCGAGCGGTGGCAGTCCTGCCCGCATGAACTTGGAGTGGCCCGACCGGCACAACTGTGAGCAGATGGGGCAGGAACAGAAAAAACAGCCCCCTGTCACCCCCGCCCCCGCCGTGGCAGGTGGAGTCTGTGGCCAGAAGCATTAGAAGCCACAGCAGAAGCGGTGACCCAACCCCGCTTCACCAGCCGGGGGGGCCGCATATGAGTCCCTGGGTCCCTGGGCTCCCACCAGTGACGGCACACCTGTGAACCCAGCACCCCTGGCAGCAGTGCAACCGGCACCCCAAGACAACCTGGGAACAGCAGTGCAGGTGGTGCACGGGACAGCAGTGTGTGAGCCCACGGAGAGCCAGTGGAGGAACACAAGACCCGGGCAATCAGAACCAAAGTAACTGAAGCCTGACCCAAATAAGAGAAGGCCGTGACTACCACAAATGTGCCCCAGCAGAGGATCCATTCATCAAACAGCATGAAGATCGACAGTACAGTAACACAGCAGAACAGAAGGAAAATGACAACTCTCCAGAAACCAAACCCGAAGTCACAGACGATGACCATCTGACAGAGAACTCAAGACAGCTGCCCTAGGGGGCGGCCCCGTGGCTTAGCGGTGAAGTGCATGCGCTCCGCTACCGGTGGCCCGGGTTCGGGTCCGGGCGCGTACCGACGCATCGCCTGTCCAGCCATGCTGAGGCGGCGTCCCACATACAGCAACTAGAAGGGTGTGCAACTATGACACACAACTGCGTCCTGGGGATTTGGGGAGAAAAAGGGGGGGAAAAAAGGAGGAGGATTGGCAACAGATGTCAGCTCAGGGCCGGTCTTCCTCAGAACAAAAAAAAAGAGGAGGATTGGCATGAATGTCAGCTCAGTGCCGATCTTCCTCACACACACACACACACACACACACACACACACACACACACAGAGAAAACAACTGTCATAGAGAAACTCAACGAGTTACATAAAAACTCAGACAGAAGGACAGTTCGAGGAGCTCAAGAATAAAATTAACGAACAGAAGGAATACTTCAACAAAGAGATTGGAGCTCTAATAGAAAAACCAAACAGAAACTCTAGATATGAAGGACACAAATAGTGAGATTAAAAAATAAGGTTAAAGGCATTAAAAAAAAAAAAAAAAAAAGAGCAGACCCTATGGAGGAGAGAATTAGTGAGGTCTAAGATAGAAGCCTAGAAATGCTCCAGGTAGAGGAGGAGAGAGAACTAAGATTTTTAAAAAACCACGAAATTCTTTGAGAAATATCCAGCTCGATTAGGAAAAGTAACATAAGGCTTATAATCTCCCAGAGGGAGGAGAAGACAGGGAGAAAGGAGCAGAGAGCTTCTTCAAAGAAATGATTGCTGAGAACTTCCCAAACCTGGGGAAGGAACTGGACCTGCAAGTGCTGTGCGAGTCTAAGATGGGGCACATCCAGGGAGAGAATTGTGCCAGGGAAAGGGAGGCAGCAGTAAGTCATTGAGGATAAGGTCTTTAGAGGAGAGCGACTCTTCTCAAGTGGATGAGGTAGAAGGAGACCGGCTGGATTGTGTGTGTGTGTGTGTGTGTGTGTGTGTGTGTGTGTGTGTGTGTGTGTGCGTGTGTGTGTGCGTGTGAGGAAGATCAGCCCTGAGCTAACATCCACGCTAATCCTCCTCTCTTTGCTGAGGAAGACCGGCTCTGAGCTAACATCTACATTGCCAATCCTCCTCTTCTTTTTCCCCAGAGCCCCAGTAGATGGCTGTATGTCACAGTTGCACATCCTTCCAGTTGCTCTATGTGGGTGTGGGAGATCAAGATTTGGCCACCCTGAAATATATCTCTTTACCTTTTTTTTTTTTTTTACTTTGAGAATTTTCAAAGGGCCCTGGAACTTCTCAAAGACATTTGCTCTCTTCCTATAAGGAGGAAGATACTAAACTTATTAGGCTTATTCAGTATGTTAAATTACATGGAAAGCATTGTCAGACAAGTGACGATAAGCCTGCTCAGGTGCTATTATGTGGGTAAATGTTATTCATATAGGTGTTTTAAAATTGTATAACGTTACTGAAATGCTGATCTGTCCTGATTATCAGTCATAATTCTGGTTATTATTATTTTAAAGTGTTGTATGTCACAAAATTAACCAAATTTCTTTGTCAATTGCCATTTTGAGGTCTTGTTGTTTACAGACTTATTTCTTTGCTCTAATGCTTTTGCAAAATATGTTTCAACTTCAGAAAAATTCATGGAAAGGACTCTGATATTTACACTGGAATACAGGTTTCTGACAAACTTTCTGATCACGAAAATGAACGTGGTAAGAAATTACAGAAATCTGATGGAGAAACCGACTTCATGAAGCTGCTAACAAAAAGGTTGGGATCAAGAATGGATTACACAGGACTGAATCAACTGATAAGGATAATTATAATTTCTATGATTTTTCATTTGAAGTGTTGCTGAATTTTCAATGTTTTGTTTTTTCAGATTTAAGGAAAACTTTTTCTCTTTTCTCCTGAGCTAGCTATGATTTATAGCAATTTGGTAAATGATATTTTTGTCAGTAAAATTGAAATATTTATCTTTTTCTCTCTATCTGATCCCTCAAATTTGGAAACTCTTAGTGAGTGAGTATTGTTGTTTTCATGGCAATATAGTTACTTGCATAAGTTCAATAAGAATCTGTTCTCCTTATCACAGGACACAATTGGAAACACTGGTTATGTTACCAAGGTTGTAACTGGAACATCATATTTGCGATATCACCCTGCAGCTTCTGAGGAATGAAGATTTGACTTTATGGAATAAAGCCACATGGAAATATTGGCCTGGTACCTTATGTTCCAAGCAGCACTTACCAGGATAAGTCAAGAATGTCACTTATCTGTCAGGTACAAGGAACCTCGAAATATTTGGGGGGAACCTCAGAAGAGAGGAATTCACCCAAATCTATGGGTATTGCAGACAAAGTCTGATGACAAAATCCTTGGCTTTGCTTTCCTGGCCTCGAGAGACCTTTAAAGTTCAATGTGAGATTCCTTATCAAAAGTTCCAGCAAAGCAGATTTAAAAGAGCCTATGTGATCAACTGCTATTCTTGCTGTACTTATGTAAATAATTGGGCCAACTCTATTGGAACTAGACTTATTTTGCAAACTAGTTTTAATTTTGCTATCTTAATAAAAATGAGGGTGATTTTGGAGAGAAAAATTATATTTCGGTAAAAACTATTTCAGTATAAATTTGCGGATATTAGATCCTAGTTTTGTTGTCTTTTGAGGTTTTTGTCTTATATCTGTTGACTGGACTGGATCCTGATTTCTTCTAGTCTCCTGAAACATCTGGCGACAGATGTCCAAACTAACGTTTTTGATTTTTTTCCATCATTTTCATTGGAAATCGCTGAAAACTAAACCTGCCCTTTTTCCTGAAGACTTACAAACTGAAGCCGATGGACTGGACTTGACATAAACTTAAGAGATGACCTGACGACACCATCAGAGACATTTTAAACTGCAAAAGATACTTGGACGCTGACATCTAAAATGCTTCTTCACTGGCTGTCCTCTGAACTCAAAAACACGTTTCCAATCGGCTCCAACCATTAACCTTGTTTCTCTTTTGTTTCCATAGAAATGCTTCTATTAAATACTTGATTGCTTGCTTCCACAATATAGGCGTCACCTTGAGAGCCCACCTGCATCACCACCTTCTGAAATGAACTTAATTGAACCGACCTATTATCAGGACTAAGAAACGTGTTCAGTGAGATGAAACAATCTACCAACTCAGCTTCTGGACTATGAAACTTCTGTAAGTTTCAAAAGGACTGTGAAACTTTTAGTTTCAGAGGCGGGACTGTGGGAGATCAAGATTTGGCCACCCTGAAATATATCTCTTTACCTTGATTGTTTTCTCTGAGGGACATTTGACCTCCCCCACTAACTGCCTAAAGAATTCGACATGGTGGCTCCTTCCTGGAACAGATCTTCTATCATGATGGCTGTAATGATCATGTAAAATAGATGTTACAATGGGAGGGGCACCAAGCCCCTTTTATCCCAAAACTCTAACTCTCCCTGACCACATTCTCTACAGCTGACCCCGAAAAGAATGGTCCTCCTGCCCTCTGAAGTCCCAGGCCACTACCCACCCCCAACACGCTCCTCGCCTTTAGCTGCAATACTTAGGCAAGCAGCTTAGACAGAGGGACGAGTTGCTCATTTCTGAGTTTCTCCCATGTATACATGTTCTTAAACTTGGTATTATTTTCTCCTGCTAACCTGTCTCGTCGATTATTTGGCCAGCCATAAGAACCTTAAGGGAAAGGGCAGAGGGAGATTCTCCCTCTTCCCCCGACATGGGACACGGCCTCAGCATGGCCGGAGAAGCGGTGCGTCGGCGCGCGCCCGGGATCCGAACCGGGGCCGCCAGCAGCGGAGCGCGCGCACATAACCGCTAAGCCACGGGGCCGGCCCTGACCAGCTGGAGTTTTGTTTCGTGTGTGTTAGCTATTGAGGCGGGGGAGCGGCAAGGAGGGAGAGGGGTGGTGGGGGTGGGGGTGGGGGTGGTGTGTCTGCTCTGGGTGAGGCGAGAAAACTCCCCAAGTGGAGATTTTTGTAGAAGGGTCCGGTCCGGCAGGACGGGAGGGTGCGCGTGGGTCCATTTAGCGAGCAATCAGAAGAATCTGTAGTCGCTGAGACTCAGGCCTCTTGGGAAAGAAGCAGAGAGAGGAGTTGAGCTTTGTTCCTCAGAGCAACTGGCGCCTCACGGGTAACCACAGAAGGTTCCCAGAACAAATGAAGTTGCGGGAGCCAGCGTGCCCTGTGTGCTGCTCTCAGCCCGAAGGCGGGCAGGCGGGCAGCTGCTCCCGTCCTGCACTCTCCCACGGTCCGGGTCCCGCCCCCAGCCCCACTCGCACCCACAGGGGAGGGCGGCCCCGGAACAAGTCTCCTCTCATCCACCATCATCTCGCCACCCTGACGGCTTTGCCCGAGATACCAACTCGGCTGTACCCACGCCCATGCGGGATTTTCCTTCGGACGAGGGGCCCGGGTTCACCACGGAGGATGAAACCCCTAGCCTTCCGTTGCCAAGTGGGTGGGACTCGCCAGCCAGGGGGGGGGGGAAGGGAGGTCAGGCCCATTCACTCCAATGGGCCTCACGGAATGGTTTCATTGAAATGCAGAAAGCTCTGCGGTCAAGTCGGAGCCTTTCACTTCGCCTCGGGCGTCTCTCCACTGAATGGCTCTCTTCAACTCCCCCACCCTTAGGCTGCAGCTTCCAAACTGCAGGGAGAGAGGGAGGGAGCATGGATGTCTGAGAAGCGCGACTCCTCTGGGACAGAAAGAGCACCCCCCCCGCCCCCGCTTTCCCTAACCCGCTAAACCACTTGAGAATCAGGGCCGTGGGGACTGACGTCCCGGTTTACGTCTTCCTCACTGCGTGGCGCGTGGCACGGGGCGGGGGCGGGATGGGGAGCCGAATCAAAGGGGGACACCAAACAGATAATCTCGGTGTGTCGGAGTTCACGGGACAAACGCGGGCTTGGAGTCCCGAGGGCCGGGAGAGGCCTGGCAGGGGATGGTTTGACTCATCCACCCTGGGTTACGGGCCCAGCAAGCAAACTCCTAACTGGCGACGCTCTGCTCTAGGTGCAGGTTTTGATCATTCGTCTTCAAGTCCGCTGGATCGGTCTGTCCTCCCTCTCCCACCTGCTTCCCGCGGGAGGTCCTCAGTCTCGTGCCGCATACCCACTGGCGATTTCACGCATCGCCTCCTCACCCTTAAGAAGAGGAAGGATGATGGACAAACATGAAGGAACCCCCACCGACAGCACCTCCGAGTGAACGGGGGGGGGGGGGGGAGGGGCTCTCTCTCAGTGGGCGAACGGTGACTCCAAGTCGTGATCCCGAGATTTGACTTTAAAAATCAAATAACCCTGGAACAGTGAACTCGACGAGGAGGATGTGAACGTACCTCGTGCCACTGCCGTACGATTATGAAGGGTGAAAAGGCTAGGTTGTAAGTGCTGTCCATCTTGAAGCACCATTTTAAAGAACAGAACAATAAACACCCTCTCTCCTTGACCCGGAGCAGGGGATTGCCTGCGTCTGTCAGAGAGGGTCACGTCACCTGCACCGTGACCCACCAGGGTTCAGCCATTTGAAATCGGTCCTTCCTCTCGAGGTGACTAAAACTCGCCAATGACAGCAGGTTGTAGGCGCTGTCATTCCCGTCAAGGAAAGGCAGGGAGAATTTCAGCGTTTCAAAGCATACCCTGTCCCCCTTTCACAGCAAGTACCAGCTGAATTATGTGTAATTTCTGAATCGGCTTTCTCCCGGAGTCACTTCACTTCTCTCTCTTGGTGGTGGTGGTGGTGGTGGGGGGGGCAGGGCGCGCCGTGGGGGGGAGGCGGGGCGGCACTTGGAACCAGCGCAGAGCAGCTAAGGCTGTTGCCAAATCTTTCTGTCGGTGCCCACGCATGCAGACTGTGTGTGACCCGAAGGATGTACAGCATCCCACTGAGGGGTGAGGGTGGGGGAGTTTCCGGTGTGTAAGCCTGCGTTCAGCAGGCATAGGGGAGGAGAAACGATGTTCCCGCCGCTATCCCCCTTCTGAGTCCTTGGCTGAGCCCACCCCGGCCCGGTAACAAAAAGACAGATCCAGAAGAGAACGACAGAGAGATTAGGAACGCGTGCAAGGGCACGTCACTCGGGGAGAAGCCTAAAGCGGAAGTCACTCGAAGTGGCGGCTCTGACTGAATTCCAGCTCCTAGAGCACGTCACACCACGGACAATCCAGTTGTAGCGAAATGACAGGAGAAAGGAAAGCGGCTCTAGGCTTCCGAGGCCAGCCACCTGTGGGAAGGTCAATCAAGAGATGGGAGGAGTCAAGGTTTTGTTTGAAACAGAGTCCTCCGGGCTAGCGTCTGGGCTGACAAGCGTCCTCCTGGTTCAGGGAGGGCACCTTTCCCGTGGGAGCTTCATCTCCCGATTTCAGGTCAGGACGACAAGGGAGAGGTCCCGTGCCCTTCTCGCGCCCGCTGTTTCTCAAGGCCAGGGCCTCGAATTCCAAAGAACCCATGTGCCAGAGCGGGTCGATGTGGGGGCAACCTATTCCGGCTCCCTGACTTCACAGGGAAGACTGCTCTCTCCTCATTCTAGGGAAAGCTCCCAAACCACCGTCACCCAGTACGGTCCACCTACACCAACCGTCCCTCCCTCCTTTCGAAATAATTTCTGCAGTGGCAGAAGGACGGACATGCCACACACGCCCCCCAGTCCACCTTCACCTCCACCCCCACCGTCTGCTTCCTTGAGGGCCGAAAGTGCTGCGTCCGAGAACGGAACGGGACTCGGAAACATTCTAAAGGGATGACTCGGGCCTGCCTGTTGAAAAAAGCACCCTGCCGTTAATCTGATTGGTCTTTCCCCGGGGTGTGTGTGTGGGGGGGGGGAGGGGGCGTTGTTAATTTTGAGGTGATGCGAATGTCCTGGAAATAAATATATATTGGTGACGGCTGTGCCACTGTGTGAATAGACTCCCAAGGCCCACCGGCTGGTGCACTTTTTAAAGGCTTGATTTTACAGGACGTGACCTCAATTTTCAGAGTGATGAAAATTAGGTAGGTGGGTCGGTCTGCAGGTAGTCGGCTTGTCGGTGGGTCTCCCTACCTTTATCACATACACACATAAAGGGAAGAGACAGACAGACGGAGACGGAGACAGCTAGTTCGTTATCGACACTGGGCACAGACATTCATCTGAGTGCTCTTACCCGTTCCCCAAGCTAATAACGTCTGTGTAGATCAAGATCACCCACATAGGAGAACGAGAACCACTTCCCAACAAGCAAGAGGGTCGGTGGGCCTCCACCTCCACCTCCACCTCCACCTCCACCTCCACCTCCACCACTTGCATTTGGCAGAGGAGTGGGAAAGCCGGATGGTGGCAAAAAAAGGAAGGCCCATCCCGACGAGAGGTGTTTGGCGTGTGGAAAAGCTGGAGGCGGGCTGACTAGAAGAAGGGCGTCCTATGTAACGGGGGGGGGGGGGGGGGGGAGCAGATTTGCTTTCCTCTTTGCTCCCAAGTTGGGTGGGAGGGAGAGGTCCTAAGTCAGGGGCCCAAATGAGGACAGCCGTCAGTTGAGTGGTGACCCTGAATCTCTGAGCGTTTTGGGCCCATCGCCGCGGAGGTGTGCTTTGGGCTTTGCAGCCCGAAAGCCCTCCTCCTGTGAGTTTTCCGCCGGACGCCTTTTGTGGAAAGAGAAACTCGATTGTGCTGCCTGCCTGCCTCCGTCCCTGCCAGCCTCCCTTCTTTCCTCCTGCTCCGTTCCCTCCCCCCTCCTCGCTCTAGCTCTCTGAATACAAAGTAAGGACAGTAATTGTTTTTTTCTGTTTTGACATTTTTTACTTACTTACTTACTTACCTTTTTATTTATTTATTTATTTATTTATTTATTTATTTATTTACTTATTTATTTATTTGTTTGTTTGTTTGTTTGTTTGTTTGTTTGTTTATTTATTTATTTATTTATTTCCCCCAAAGCCCCAGTAGATAGCTGTACGTCCTAGTTGCACATCCTTCTAGTTGCTGTACGTGGGACGCGGCCTCAGCGTGGCCGGAGAAGCGGTGCGTCGGTGCGCGCCGGCGATCCGAAACCTGGCCGCCAGCATCGTAGCGCGCGCACTTCACCGCTGAGCCACGGGGCCCGCGCAAGGAAAGGACAGCCATTGTGATAGCTCCATTTAGAGACATACGCCGACGCTCCCAAGTGTCCGCGCCCTGCATTTTTCTGTATGTTACCAATTTCTCTCTCCAGGCCTTGTCTAGTGGCACGCGGCAATCTTTGTCAATGATAAAAATTATTGTCGGAACCACCATGACAACCCTGCACCTCCGACTGCCCGCCGGACTGCTTCCCACACCTCACTCCCAGCGCTCACCCCCACCCCGCCGGCCATCCTCTCTCCTGTCTTCCCCCTTGCCGGCCCCGACCGGCCCAAGCCGGCTATCTGGTCGACCTCTTGGAGCGCTATATAAGCGGCCGCCAGGCAGGTGGCGCCCGACAAGCAGCCTCATCGTCAGCGGGACGGCTCAGGATCGCGGAGCAGGGAGGCTGCAGCGCCGGCCGGCCAGGTGCTTGGCCGGGTCCCGATCCCCCTCGGGTCTCGTTTCTCGGCCCGAGGCGAGCAGAGGGGGAGAGGCCAGCCCGGTCCCGGAAAGGGGCCTTGGCAACTTTCTTCCGAACGTCCCTGGGACAGGGGCGTCTGGCGGCTAGGGGACGGAGCCGTCCTCCACACGCCTTCGTGCCACAGGCCGGCCGGGCCGGTTCCGGGTCCTGCGGTCGACGTGGAAATCTCAGCGGAGGCATCCCTGCCTGGGCTCCCTTCAGCCGGCGCGAGCGATTCCCGCCCGTGCGGATTTAGAAATGTCCGAGAAGCGAACGAGACCTGGCCCTCCCGCGTCGCCTGGGATCCATCGGGCACCCCTTGTGGATGGAGGACGTTTCCTTCGGTGTTTTCCTTTTTTTTCCTCTCTTGAATCTGCTTCTTTTTTGACTGCCGCTGCCGCCACCGCCGCCACCGCCACCGCCACCAAACATCACTAAACGATAGTCATGAAAACGGTAATGGTTAGAACAATAAAATGTTAATTGCGTGTTTCTTTGCTTTCAACGACTAGAGAGGTATGATTTATGATACTGCATGATCGATCTTTTTCGCCCTCTCTGGATTTCATCCCAGCCAACCAGCCGTCCCATCTGCGCGCCAAGTCCAGGTCGGACAGCTGGTCGACCCGGGGAACCGGGACCCCCGTCGTCCCGAGGGTCCGCAGGGCCTCGGGACCTTCAGACCCTAGCGGCCTCGCGTGCCCAAACACACCATGGGGGAGGTGTGGCGCCGCCGCTCGGCAGGGACATCTGGTCGACCCGAGAGGCGCGGGACCAGGGGCTGTCCGGATGGGACAGCCGGTCGACGCGAGCGGCCCGGGACCAGGGGCTGTCCGGATGG
>NC_080771.1:112500-132500 GCF_020826845.1 Diceros bicornis minor | reverse complement strand
GCATGCTCCACCTCAGTGGCCCAGGGTTCACTGGTTCGGATCACGGGCTCAGACACACACACCACTCTTAAAGCCGTGCTGAGGTGGCATCCCACATAGAGTCACTAGAAGAATGGACAAGTATGACATACAACTATCTACTGGGGCTTTGGGGAGAAAAGAAAGGAAAATAGGAGGAAGATTGTTAATAGATGTTAGCTCAGGGCCTCAATATGTGTCACAAACATGTGGAAACTAAACAACGGGCTACTGAACAACTGTTGGATCAATGAGGAAATCACAGGAGAAATCAGAAAACGTTGGGCCAGCCATGACGGCCTAGGGGTTACAGTTTGGTGCACTCCACTTCGGCAACCCAGGTTCGGTTCCCAGGCGTGGAACCACGCCACTCCTTGGTCAGTAGTCATGCCGTGGTGGTGGCTCTCGTAGAAGAACTAGAAGGACTTACAACTAGAATAGACAACTATGTATCAGGGCTTTGGGGAGGAAGTAAATAAAAAGAGGAAGATGAGCAACAGATGTTAGCTCAGGGCAAATGTTTCCCAGGCCCCCCCCCCAAAAAAAAATAGTAATCCCTCACTAGAGTTAAAAAAATATACCTAGAGACAAATCAAAATGAAAACACAACATACCAAAACTTATGGGCTGCAGCAAAAGCAGCGCTAAGAGGGAAATGAATAGAAAAACAGGCCTACCTCAACAAACAAGAAAAATCTCAAATAAACAAGCTTGCCCTATACCTAAAGGAACTAGAAAAAGACCAAACAAAGCCCAAAGTCAGTAGAAGGAAGGAAATAATAAAAATCACAGCAGACATTAATGAAATAGAGACTAAAAAAATACATACATAAAATAGAAAGGAAACTAAGATCCAGTTCTTTGAGAAGATAAACAAAATGGGCAAACCCTCAGCCAGAATCACTGAGAAAAAAAGAGAGAAGACTGAAATAGATAAAATCAGAAAGGAAAGAAGAGAAGTTACAACAGACACCACAGGAATGCAAAGGATTATAAGAGACTGTTATGAAAAGCTATACGCCCACAGACAGGATGATAACCTAGAAGAAATGGATAAGTTCTTAGAATCCTGCGACCTCCCAAAACTGAATCAAGAAGAAAGAGAGAGGGCCCGCCCGGTGACGTAGCGGTTAAGTTCACCCATTCCGCTGTGGTGGCCCAGGTTCCCTGGTTCGGATCCTGGGTGTGGACCTACTCACCGCTCATGAAGCCATGCTGAGGTGGCGTCCCACATAGAAGAGCTACAACTCTACAACTATGATACAGAGCTATGTAGTGGGGCTTTGGGGAGAAAAAAGAGGAAGATTGGCAACAGATGTTATCGCAGGGCCAATCTTCCTCCAGAAGAAGGAGGAGGAGGAGGAGGAGGAGGAGGAGGAGGAGGAGGAGGAGGAGGAGGAGGAGGAGGAGGAGGAGGAGAAGAAGAAGAAGAAGAAGAAGAAGAAGAAGAAGAAGAAGAAGAAGAAGAAGAAGAAGAAGAAGAAGAAGAAGAGAGAATCTGAATAGACCAATCACAAGTAAAGAGATTGAAACGGTAATCAAAAACCTCTCAGAAAAGAAAAGTCCAGAGCAAGACAGCTCCCCTGGTGAGTTCTACCAAACATCCAAATAAGACTCAATATCTGCCCTTCTCAAATTCTTCCAAAAAATTAAAGAGGAGGGGAAGCTTCCTAACTCATTCTACGAGGCCAATATTACTCTGACATCCGAACCGGACAAGGACAGCATAGAACAAGAAAAATACAGGCCAATATCACTGATGAACATCGATGCAAAAATCCTCAGGGAAATATTAACGACTCGAATACAACACATCCCAAGGATCATCCACCACGACCCAGCGGGATTTATTCCAGGCATGTGGGGATGGTTCCACGTCCACAAATCAATCAAGGTGAACACACCACGTTAACAAAATGAGGAATAAAAACCACGTGACCATCTCAATAGAGGCAGAGGAAGCATTGGACAAGATCCAACATCCATTTATGATAGAAACTCTCGAGAAAATGGGCATGGAAGGAAAGTACCTCAACAGAATGAAGGCCACACATGGCAAACCCACAGCCCAACCTCATACTCAACGGAGAAAAACTGAAAGCCATTCCTCTGAGAACGTGAACAAGACAAGGATGCCAGCTCTCACCACTCTTATTCGGCATACTCCTGGAAGTCTGAGCCAGATCGATGAGGCAAGAAAAGGAAATAAAAGGGATCCAAGTCGGACAGGCAGAAGTGAAACTCTCACTATTGGCGGGTGACACGATTCTCTATATAGAAAACCCTCAGGAATCCACCGAAAACCTCCTGGAAATAATCAACAAATACAGTCGAGTTGCAAGATACAAATCAACAGACAGAAATCAGTTACATTTCGACACACTAACGACAAACTAGTGGAAAGTGAAGTTGAGAATACACTCCCATTTACAATCACCGCACAAAGAAGAAAATAGCAAGGAATAGACTTTACCGAGGAGGTGAAAGACCTATACGCTGAAAACTGTAAGACGTTACCGAGAGAAATCGAAGAAGAAAGAGATGGAAAGATGTTCCATGCTCGTGGATTGGAAGAGTAAACATCGTTAACGAGGTCCGTTTGTACAGAATTCTCTCATCCTCAACTTCCCGACCTTGCCAATAAGATAAGAACGTCACTCTCCTCCTGGGATAGAGAGGACATCTTCCTCGGGGTGTGTGTGTGGAGGGGAGGGTGGTTGGTTGGTTGGTTGACCGACCTCCTGCTTCCAGGAAGCAAAGAAGGAGGGTCAGTCAGCACTCCATTCTTGCACCTGCTCCCTGATGGGGGTAAGGTTTTGCTCGTTTGTTGTTGTCGTCCTCTTTAAAAGCGTCTGTGTGTAGCTCAAAACAATACCCCAGCGTCCTTTCCGTCTCAGTGTTTGACCCGAGGTTTCAGCTTTTGACAGGAGGAGGGACACGTTTTTCTGGGGCACTCATTTTTATGACACGATGGTGTGGGTGAAGAAGGATAAGATGGGCGGGGGTGGGCCCGTGCCTTTTCTTTTCGCACGTGGTGGAGAGACGACTCGGCTCTTGCCAGACGGGATCTCATTTCCCCGTGAACCATCGGGCGGGCTATCAGGGGTAAAGAGGGAGAGCAAAGGTTTGAAGGACGTGGAGAAGATGTGTTCCAGATGCCAGGGTCTCCGGATTTCACCGGAGGCACACGAAAGTCACTGATTTCTGGACCACGTTTACGGCCGATGTCACGCGTAGGTCATTTTGAAACGAGGAGGCTACCGTCTGAGCCAATTTGGATATCGTCTCCAGCTCCCCCGAGCGGTGGAGCTGTGCGAGTCTAAGATGGGGCACATCCAGGGAGAGAATTGTGCCAGGGAAAGGGAGGCAGCAGTAAGTCATCGAGGATAAGGTCTTTAGAGGAGACTGACTCTTCTCAAGTGGATGAGGTAGCAGGAGATTTTTGTTTCATGGGTGTTAGCTATACGGGTTGGGAGGGAGCCGGGGGAGGGGCGGGGGCTTGTGGTGGTGGGGACACGGGTGGTGTTTATGTCCTGGTTAAGGTGAAAACACTCTTCAAGTGGAGATTTTTGTGCAAGGGTCCGGTCTGGCAGGACGGGAGGGTGCGGGTGGGTCCATTTAGCACGAAATCAGAAGAATCTGTAGCAGTAGTCCAGCCTCAGGCCTTTTGAGAAATAGGCAGAGAGGGGAGTTGAGCTTCATTCGTGACGGCAACCGGGACCTCAGGAGTAACAACTTCCATGTAAGAAGTAAAACTAGAACATGCTGTAGGAGGAAGAATTCTAAGAGAAAGAATTGGGGGTACAGGGCCAGCAAAGAGATTTTAAGACTTGACCTCAGAAGCGTGATCCATAAAAAGAAATGGAGACATTGGAAATCATCAAAATTAAACTCCTAGGTTCTGTGAAACACCCTCTTAAGAGGACGAAACGACCAAGGACAGAGTCTGGGGGCAGAAAATCTGTGCAAACCACACCTCTGATTGGAATTTGTAAAGAACCCTCAAAATGCAGTAGCAGTATCTTGGGAAAAAAAAAAATCCAAATACACAATAAACAAAAAGACAGAGCAGGCATCTCACATGGAGAGGAGGAGATAACCGATGAATTTACAAATCTGCACGTGAAAAGATGTGAGCCGTTTCCTGGAGATGCAAATGAGAATCGGAGTGAGATATCCTCGGGACACATTTGTCAGAATGCCTTCAGCAAAATACGAGAACAGTATCAAACTGCTAGCGAGGTCGCGGACGGACAGGCCGAGTCACTCACTCACGCCTCCCTGGTGGTGATGTAAAGTGGCATGGCCACTGCGGAAAACAGCGTGGGGGTTTCCAAGACTCACCAGCAACAACGACAAGAAAAAAACGACGACAGAAAATTGCAACCTCTAAGCCCTCGGAACGTCCTGCCTCCTAAGAGTGTCTTTGTTTAGCTGGGGCCTTGGGTGGTTGAGGGCCCCAGTGTGATTTCTGGCGCGGGGTCGGGGGGGTGGGGGGCGTGGGGGGGTGGGGGGGGGCTCGGGCCGTGCGGTCTCAGGTGGAGCTCCAGGAAGTCAGCTTCGTGGAGCCCTGTGAGTCCTTCTGGGGAGGCAGGCATCAAGCTCAAGGGTGCTCTGGAGGACACCACGCCCGAGCGGCCCGAGAACTTTCATGTTCATTCACGAAAAATCCTGGACACGAATGTTCTCAGCAGCTCTGTTCATCACAGCCCCGGATGGGAAACCACACAGATGTCTGATAAATAAATGGCAAGCAATAGGATATACTGGAGTATATGAGGAAGCCATTTGGTGTAAAACGAATTCAGCCTGACCTTGTTTTTCCAAAAGGGCCAGATGTGGCCTTTGAGCATAGATTGTCTATCTGCTTTAGGCATTTACTAGGCCACAAAGACAAGAATAAATGCCCTTAAGCTAAAGTAACTTCCCCCACATCAGCATTTCCTGGAGGGTAAGCCTCTCTCTCTCTAGGCTAAGGATTGATTGCTGACCCGCTGTGACCACCCAGCTGGGGACCACAGACCTGCTCTCTGCAGTGTTCATCAATTGCTGTGTGAATCGCTGTGCCGGGTAGGCAGGCCCGGCAGGCAGGCCGGGCAATCTCGTGAGTGCTGTAAAAGGGACATTCCAATCCTGTGCGATAGACACTCTGACGGTATATAACCACGCGGTACACCCCACTTCTTTGGCGCCCTTCCTTCCTTGGGGAAGGAAGGCCCTGGGCTATGTGGTCCTCAAATTTGGCTCATAATAAACTCACCCCAATTCTGATTTATAGATTGGTTATGGATTACTTGCGTCAACCTGTCCTTCAACAGTCCCCCTCCCTTGCCTATGTCGCCGGAGCTCCGGAGCACAGAAACTATATAAAAGCGGCCGCTAGATGGCACCGGACAATCAGCACAAACGTCCCCGGGAGGGAGGGAGGGATCCGGAGCGCGGGCCCGCGAGAGTGCACAGCCTCCGCCCACCGCCCCGATCGTGTCCTGGCCCACCTCGGATCATGACTCTCACCCTGGGGCGGCCGGGAGGGCGTCCCGCGAGGCCCCCGGGCGTCCACCTCGGAGGTCCCAGCCGGCACGGCACAACCCCGGGCGCAGAAGGAGGACTTGGAAAGCTGAGGGGGAGGGGCAGTTGCTGGGAAGGAGACAGACTCCCCACACCACTCCCGGGCCGGGCCTGGGCCGGGCCGGGCCGGCTGGCTGATGCAGACGTGGAAAATTCCCTCGGAGACACCAGCAGGGGGGCTGGGGCTGCCGGCACCTGCTTCCCGGAGTGGCCTGAGTGCTTCCCTGGCTCCCGGGAGGGCTTCGGAAAACGTGGCGGGCGGGGACTGTCAAACCGAAACCACGCAGGCCTCGTCAGAGGACGACAACAATGACAGAGGAAGAACGGAGGAATTGTTTGTACCCTGTCACTTCCAGGCCACAAGGTCTTTCTAAGGCGGACAGACAAATCCCAGAGGCCACTGAGGAAATGACTGATACACTTGACCACAGCAAAGTTTAAAAGACAAAATGTGTCTCTGCACGGGCCACAAAAAAAGGTCCAAAGACAACACACAGGGGTGGGGAGCATGGGTGCAAATGCATGAGTGAGTGGGGATAAGAATACTGATTTCAGCAGTCCTTACCATCACGACAAACAAGCAAACCCACAAAAATGGTAGGGGGTAGGAGGCAGAGACTTCACAGCCATCCACTCAAGAAATCAAGTTCCAGTACATCCGTACAAGGCCACGCTGAGAGTGCGTGTGTGTGTGTGTGTGTGTGTGTGTGTGTGTGTGTGTGTGTGTGTGTTTGAAATGAGGTAAATGTTGACGTTGAACCGTTCCATGAAAGTACAAAAAAATATTTGTAGATCTTCTGCCATTAAATTTTTTTTTTTAACAGTGCACTTATTTCCCTCAAAAAAGAAAGGAAAAGAAGATTATGAAAGGCAAACAGAGGGGCCGGCCAGGTGTCGTAGCGGTGATGTTCACACACTCTGCTTCAGCGGCCCAGGGTTCACCCGTTTGGATCCTGGGCACAGACAGACCTACTCAGCGATCATCAAGCCACGCTGAGGCAGTGTCCCACATAGAGCAACTAAAAGGAGGTATAACTATGACATACATACAACTATCTACTGGGGCTCCGGGGAGAAAAAAAGAGAGGAAAAAAGGAGGAAGGTTGGTAATAGATGTTAGCTCAGGGCCTCAGTACGCGTCACAAACATGTGGAAACTAAACAACGGGCTACTGAACAGCTATTGGATCAATGGAGAAATCAAAAAAATATCGGGCCAGCTCTGATGGCCTAGGGGTTAAAGTTTGGTGCGCTCCACTTCGGCAGGCAGCTCAGGTTCCGTTCCCAGGCGTGGAACCACGCCGCTTCTCAGTCAGTAGTCACGCTGCGGTGGTGGGCTCACACAGAAGAACTAGAAGGACTTACAACTAGAATATATGTGGCAGGGCTTTGGGGAGAAAAAAAATAAAAAGAGGAAGATTGGCAACAGATGTCAGCTCAGGGCCTACCCCGCCCCCCCGCCAAAAAAAGAAAATTAAAGATTAAAAAAACATTTGAAAAGGCAAACATAGAGAGCAAAACAGGTAAAAAGCCAAAACCTTAGTCCTCTGCATACAGAGGCCTCTTCCTTTTTGAGCCTAGGAAAGTATTTTGACTAAACATAGAATTCCTGTCCTTGGTGTAGATTCACTCAAAGGTAAAGCAAAACCTGATACAATTTCCTTAACAAGAGCAGACTGGAAGTTAGAGAAGACTATGCTTTTAAGAAAGAGGAAACCAAATTCTAATTTTGCACCAGCTTACTTCTGATACTAAAACTCAGTTACCGAATCAAATCCATCTCCATCTTAACCAACTTGACCACACACAAAACTTTTTCCTCAGAGTTGTTTTTTCCCCACACACTTTTCACAGGCTTTTTAAAAAAACAAGAATGGCTATTTTTTATACCGTCTTCACTGAAAACATCCATCTTCCTTTCCATGAAGACAAAGACGTTTCCCTTATTAATTGTTAGTAGCTTCAGTCACATATATTAGTTAGAACTTTTAGAGGCCGGCCCAGTGGCGTAGCGGTTAAGTTTGCGTGCTCCGCCTCAGCTGCCGGGGGTCCACCGGTTCAGATCTTGGGCTCGGGCCTACGCACAGCTCATCAAGCCATGCTGAGGCGGCATCTCACATAGAGCAACTGGAAGGACGTACAACTATGACATACAACGATCTACTGCGGCTCTGGGGAGGAAAAAAATAAAAGGAAAAAAGGAGGAAGATGGGCAATAGATGTTAGCTCAGGGCCGATGTCCCAGATAATTTAATTAATTGATTGATCGATTGATTGATGGCTTCATTAAAGAATTTATAACGCCTAGAAACCTTAATTTTTAGTGAGAACTAAGAGGTAAGCAACTGTGAACTGTTTTGTCCGTTAGCATTTTGTGGCTTGGCAAATCCTATGAACACTTTATAATTTTTAGAAACATGTCATTTCATAGCATACTCTTCATAAAGCACAAGACATGTTTATTAATAGTCCCAAACATCTTTTAGTTTCTCTGTCCTCAGAAGCCAACAGTGGATAAACCTATATTTAGTCGTTAAGGTCTAATATTTTATCCTATTTGGAAACGATCTAGCTATTCAATTAATGTTTTTTTTTAAAGATTTTACTTATTTATTTTTCCCCCAACGCCCCAGTAGCTAGCTGTCTGTCATAGCTGCACATCCTCCTAGTTGCTGTATGTGGGACCCGGCCTCAGCGTGGCCGGAGAAGCGGTGCGTCGGTGCGATCCCGGGATCCGAACCCGGGCCGCCAGCAGCGGAGCGCGCGCACTTAACCGCTAAGCCACGGGGCTGGCCCTTCAATTAATGTTTTATCCCTTAATTTCACGTAGCCAAACATCCAGGTTTCAAGCTACCAAAGAGATTTTGGAAGTTGTTTTAAGTACACATGCCAGGGCCGGCCCCGTGGCTTAGCGGTTAAGTGCGCGCGCTCCGCTGCTGGCGGCCCGGGTTCGGATCCCGGGCGCGCACCGACGCACCGCTTCTCCGGCCACGCTGAGGCCACGTCCCACATACAGCAACTAGAAGGATGTGCAGCTGTGACAGACAACTATCTACTGGGGCTTTGGGTGAAAAAAAAAGGAGGAGGATTGGCACTAGATGTTAGCTCAGAGCCGGTCTTCCTCAGTAAAAAAAAAAAAAAAAAAGAGGAAGACAAGCATGGATGTTAGCTCAGGGCTGATCTTCCTCACACACACACACACACACACACAAAATAAGTACACATGCCATAAAATGTAACTCCTGCTAAAAGTTTATCAGAGTGACGTCAGCATCATGGTGGCATGAGTTGTTCCCTTCGCCTCTCCCCTCTAAGGTACAACCAAACAGACGTCTACTGACCGACACAGGGATTCCCTACACAGCACAACAAGATGCTGAGAGATCCATGCGGCTGTAGGGGAGGAAGGCAAACCCTCTACCGTCTTTAGGTCCTTCTGGCTGGGCTACAAATTAAATCGACACGAGATGGAGTAACAGGAGAAAATCAAACAAAGCTTTAGAACGTGTATACACGGGAGAGACTCAGGAAAAGGGAACAACTCACCAACACGGCCGAGCTGCCAGTTTAAATATTATCTTCAGCTTTAGCTTTTTAGACAGAGGAGGACCTTGGGGGTAGTGGTTTGGGATTTCAAAGAGGAGGAAGGCAATTTACACGGCGTTGGAAACGTAAATGGGCCAACTACAGACAAGGTGAGCTGAGACACATGTTTTACATGACATTAAAGTTATGTGATGGCATTAGTCCATCCCTGGAATAGCCCCTTCTATTTTAAATTCTTTTAGGCAGTTGGGGGGAGGTCAGAGTTCCTTTCAGAGTCTTTTGTTCTTAAAAACAATCAAGCCAAAGAGACACATTTTGGGTTGGCCCAGTCTGATCCCCCACACAGCTATACATCTGAAGGTGGGTGGACCGGACCCTCGGGAAGCCCTGGAACTAGGGAAGCGGCCCCTTCCTCCTGACGGTGGCGACGATGCAGGACATGGGTCCTCAAGCTGCAGCCAGCGTGACTGTGAGTGGAGGCAGGGGCAGCCCAGCCTGCGTGCAAACACTCACGGAGTGGCAGATGCCTGGCCTGTGAGAGCACCCACCGAGCGGTGGCAGTCCTGCCCGCATGAACTTGGAGTGGCCCGACCGGCACAACTGTGAGCAGATGGGGCAGGAACAGAAAAAACAGCCCCCTGTCACCCCCGCCCCCGCCGTGGCAGGTGGAGTCTGTGGCCAGAAGCATTAGAAGCCACAGCAGAAGCGGTGACCCAACCCCGCTTCACCAGCCGGGGGGGCCGCATATGAGTCCCTGGGTCCCTGGGCTCCCACCAGTGACGGCACACCTGTGAACCCAGCACCCCTGGCAGCAGTGCAACCGGCACCCCAAGACAACCTGGGAACAGCAGTGCAGGTGGTGCACGGGACAGCAGTGTGTGAGCCCACGGAGAGCCAGTGGAGGAACACAAGACCCGGGCAATCAGAACCAAAGTAACTGAAGCCTGACCCAAATAAGAGAAGGCCGTGACTACCACAAATGTGCCCCAGCAGAGGATCCATTCATCAAACAGCATGAAGATCGACAGTACAGTAACACAGCAGAACAGAAGGAAAATGACAACTCTCCAGAAACCAAACCCGAAGTCACAGACGATGACCATCTGACAGAGAACTCAAGACAGCTGCCCTAGGGGGCGGCCCCGTGGCTTAGCGGTGAAGTGCATGCGCTCCGCTACCGGTGGCCCGGGTTCGGGTCCGGGCGCGTACCGACGCATCGCCTGTCCAGCCATGCTGAGGCGGCGTCCCACATACAGCAACTAGAAGGGTGTGCAACTATGACACACAACTGCGTCCTGGGGATTTGGGGAGAAAAAGGGGGGGAAAAAAGGAGGAGGATTGGCAACAGATGTCAGCTCAGGGCCGGTCTTCCTCAGAACAAAAAAAAAGAGGAGGATTGGCATGAATGTCAGCTCAGTGCCGATCTTCCTCACACACACACACACACACACACACACACACACACACACACAGAGAAAACAACTGTCATAGAGAAACTCAACGAGTTACATAAAAACTCAGACAGAAGGACAGTTCGAGGAGCTCAAGAATAAAATTAACGAACAGAAGGAATACTTCAACAAAGAGATTGGAGCTCTAATAGAAAAACCAAACAGAAACTCTAGATATGAAGGACACAAATAGTGAGATTAAAAAATAAGGTTAAAGGCATTAAAAAAAAAAAAAAAAAAAGAGCAGACCCTATGGAGGAGAGAATTAGTGAGGTCTAAGATAGAAGCCTAGAAATGCTCCAGGTAGAGGAGGAGAGAGAACTAAGATTTTTAAAAAACCACGAAATTCTTTGAGAAATATCCAGCTCGATTAGGAAAAGTAACATAAGGCTTATAATCTCCCAGAGGGAGGAGAAGACAGGGAGAAAGGAGCAGAGAGCTTCTTCAAAGAAATGATTGCTGAGAACTTCCCAAACCTGGGGAAGGAACTGGACCTGCAAGTGCTGTGCGAGTCTAAGATGGGGCACATCCAGGGAGAGAATTGTGCCAGGGAAAGGGAGGCAGCAGTAAGTCATTGAGGATAAGGTCTTTAGAGGAGAGCGACTCTTCTCAAGTGGATGAGGTAGAAGGAGACCGGCTGGATTTGTGTGTGTGTGTGTGTGTGTGTGTGTGTGTGTGTGTGTGTGTGTGTGTGCGTGTGTGTGTGCGTGTGAGGAAGATCAGCCCTGAGCTAACATCCACGCTAATCCTCCTCTCTTTGCTGAGGAAGACCGGCTCTGAGCTAACATCTACATTGCCAATCCTCCTCTTCTTTTTCCCCAGAGCCCCAGTAGATGGCTGTATGTCACAGTTGCACATCCTTCCAGTTGCTCTATGTGGGTGTGGGAGATCAAGATTTGGCCACCCTGAAATATATCTCTTTACCTTTTTTTTTTTTTTTACTTTGAGAATTTTCAAAGGGCCCTGGAACTTCTCAAAGACATTTGCTCTCTTCCTATAAGGAGGAAGATACTAAACTTATTAGGCTTATTCAGTATGTTAAATTACATGGAAAGCATTGTCAGACAAGTGACGATAAGCCTGCTCAGGTGCTATTATGTGGGTAAATGTTATTCATATAGGTGTTTTAAAATTGTATAACGTTACTGAAATGCTGATCTGTCCTGATTATCAGTCATAATTCTGGTTATTATTATTTTAAAGTGTTGTATGTCACAAAATTAACCAAATTTCTTTGTCAATTGCCATTTTGAGGTCTTGTTGTTTACAGACTTATTTCTTTGCTCTAATGCTTTTGCAAAATATGTTTCAACTTCAGAAAAATTCATGGAAAGGACTCTGATATTTACACTGGAATACAGGTTTCTGACAAACTTTCTGATCACGAAAATGAACGTGGTAAGAAATTACAGAAATCTGATGGAGAAACCGACTTCATGAAGCTGCTAACAAAAAGGTTGGGATCAAGAATGGATTACACAGGACTGAATCAACTGATAAGGATAATTATAATTTCTATGATTTTTCATTTGAAGTGTTGCTGAATTTTCAATGTTTTGTTTTTTCAGATTTAAGGAAAACTTTTTCTCTTTTCTCCTGAGCTAGCTATGATTTATAGCAATTTGGTAAATGATATTTTTGTCAGTAAAATTGAAATATTTATCTTTTTCTCTCTATCTGATCCCTCAAATTTGGAAACTCTTAGTGAGTGAGTATTGTTGTTTTCATGGCAATATAGTTACTTGCATAAGTTCAATAAGAATCTGTTCTCCTTATCACAGGACACAATTGGAAACACTGGTTATGTTACCAAGGTTGTAACTGGAACATCATATTTGCGATATCACCCTGCAGCTTCTGAGGAATGAAGATTTGACTTTATGGAATAAAGCCACATGGAAATATTGGCCTGGTACCTTATGTTCCAAGCAGCACTTACCAGGATAAGTCAAGAATGTCACTTATCTGTCAGGTACAAGGAACCTCGAAATATTTGGGGGGAACCTCAGAAGAGAGGAATTCACCCAAATCTATGGGTATTGCAGACAAAGTCTGATGACAAAATCCTTGGCTTTGCTTTCCTGGCCTCGAGAGACCTTTAAAGTTCAATGTGAGATTCCTTATCAAAAGTTCCAGCAAAGCAGATTTAAAAGAGCCTATGTGATCAACTGCTATTCTTGCTGTACTTATGTAAATAATTGGGCCAACTCTATTGGAACTAGACTTATTTTGCAAACTAGTTTTAATTTTGCTATCTTAATAAAAATGAGGGTGATTTTGGAGAGAAAAATTATATTTCGGTAAAAACTATTTCAGTATAAATTTGCGGATATTAGATCCTAGTTTTGTTGTCTTTTGAGGTTTTTGTCTTATATCTGTTGACTGGACTGGATCCTGATTTCTTCTAGTCTCCTGAAACATCTGGCGACAGATGTCCAAACTAACGTTTTTGATTTTTTTCCATCATTTTCATTGGAAATCGCTGAAAACTAAACCTGCCCTTTTTCCTGAAGACTTACAAACTGAAGCCGATGGACTGGACTTGACATAAACTTAAGAGATGACCTGACGACACCATCAGAGACATTTTAAACTGCAAAAGATACTTGGACGCTGACATCTAAAATGCTTCTTCACTGGCTGTCCTCTGAACTCAAAAACACGTTTCCAATCGGCTCCAACCATTAACCTTGTTTCTCTTTTGTTTCCATAGAAATGCTTCTATTAAATACTTGATTGCTTGCTTCCACAATATAGGCGTCACCTTGAGAGCCCACCTGCATCACCACCTTCTGAAATGAACTTAATTGAACCGACCTATTATCAGGACTAAGAAACGTGTTCAGTGAGATGAAACAATCTACCAACTCAGCTTCTGGACTATGAAACTTCTGTAAGTTTCAAAAGGACTGTGAAACTTTTAGTTTCAGAGGCGGGACTGTGGGAGATCAAGATTTGGCCACCCTGAAATATATCTCTTTACCTTGATTGTTTTCTCTGAGGGACATTTGACCTCCCCCACTAACTGCCTAAAGAATTCGACATGGTGGCTCCTTCCTGGAACAGATCTTCTATCATGATGGCTGTAATGATCATGTAAAATAGATGTTACAATGGGAGGGGCACCAAGCCCCTTTTATCCCAAAACTCTAACTCTCCCTGACCACATTCTCTACAGCTGACCCCGAAAAGAATGGTCCTCCTGCCCTCTGAAGTCCCAGGCCACTACCCACCCCCAACACGCTCCTCGCCTTTAGCTGCAATACTTAGGCAAGCAGCTTAGACAGAGGGACGAGTTGCTCATTTCTGAGTTTCTCCCATGTATACATGTTCTTAAACTTGGTATTATTTTCTCCTGCTAACCTGTCTCGTCGATTATTTGGCCAGCCATAAGAACCTTAAGGGAAAGGGCAGAGGGAGATTCTCCCTCTTCCCCCGACATGGGACACGGCCTCAGCATGGCCGGAGAAGCGGTGCGTCGGCGCGCGCCCGGGATCCGAACCGGGGCCGCCAGCAGCGGAGCGCGCGCACATAACCGCTAAGCCACGGGGCCGGCCCTGACCAGCTGGAGTTTTGTTTCGTGTGTGTTAGCTATTGAGGCGGGGGAGCGGCAAGGAGGGAGAGGGGTGGTGGGGGTGGGGGTGGGGGTGGTGTGTCTGCTCTGGGTGAGGCGAGAAAACTCCCCAAGTGGAGATTTTTGTAGAAGGGTCCGGTCCGGCAGGACGGGAGGGTGCGCGTGGGTCCATTTAGCGAGCAATCAGAAGAATCTGTAGTCGCTGAGACTCAGGCCTCTTGGGAAAGAAGCAGAGAGAGGAGTTGAGCTTTGTTCCTCAGAGCAACTGGCGCCTCACGGGTAACCACAGAAGGTTCCCAGAACAAATGAAGTTGCGGGAGCCAGCGTGCCCTGTGTGCTGCTCTCAGCCCGAAGGCGGGCAGGCGGGCAGCTGCTCCCGTCCTGCACTCTCCCACGGTCCGGGTCCCGCCCCCAGCCCCACTCGCACCCACAGGGGAGGGCGGCCCCGGAACAAGTCTCCTCTCATCCACCATCATCTCGCCACCCTGACGGCTTTGCCCGAGATACCAACTCGGCTGTACCCACGCCCATGCGGGATTTTCCTTCGGACGAGGGGCCCGGGTTCACCACGGAGGATGAAACCCCTAGCCTTCCGTTGCCAAGTGGGTGGGACTCGCCAGCCAGGGGGGGGGGGAAGGGAGGTCAGGCCCATTCACTCCAATGGGCCTCACGGAATGGTTTCATTGAAATGCAGAAAGCTCTGCGGTCAAGTCGGAGCCTTTCACTTCGCCTCGGGCGTCTCTCCACTGAATGGCTCTCTTCAACTCCCCCACCCTTAGGCTGCAGCTTCCAAACTGCAGGGAGAGAGGGAGGGAGCATGGATGTCTGAGAAGCGCGACTCCTCTGGGACAGAAAGAGCACCCCCCCCGCCCCCGCTTTCCCTAACCCGCTAAACCACTTGAGAATCAGGGCCGTGGGGACTGACGTCCCGGTTTACGTCTTCCTCACTGCGTGGCGCGTGGCACGGGGCGGGGGCGGGATGGGGAGCCGAATCAAAGGGGGACACCAAACAGATAATCTCGGTGTGTCGGAGTTCACGGGACAAACGCGGGCTTGGAGTCCCGAGGGCCGGGAGAGGCCTGGCAGGGGATGGTTTGACTCATCCACCCTGGGTTACGGGCCCAGCAAGCAAACTCCTAACTGGCGACGCTCTGCTCTAGGTGCAGGTTTTGATCATTCGTCTTCAAGTCCGCTGGATCGGTCTGTCCTCCCTCTCCCACCTGCTTCCCGCGGGAGGTCCTCAGTCTCGTGCCGCATACCCACTGGCGATTTCACGCATCGCCTCCTCACCCTTAAGAAGAGGAAGGATGATGGACAAACATGAAGGAACCCCCACCGACAGCACCTCCGAGTGAACGGGGGGGGGGGGGGAGGGGCTCTCTCTCAGTGGGCGAACGGTGACTCCAAGTCGTGATCCCGAGATTTGACTTTAAAAATCAAATAACCCTGGAACAGTGAACTCGACGAGGAGGATGTGAACGTACCTCGTGCCACTGCCGTACGATTATGAAGGGTGAAAAGGCTAGGTTGTAAGTGCTGTCCATCTTGAAGCACCATTTTAAAGAACAGAACAATAAACACCCTCTCTCCTTGACCCGGAGCAGGGGATTGCCTGCGTCTGTCAGAGAGGGTCACGTCACCTGCACCGTGACCCACCAGGGTTCAGCCATTTGAAATCGGTCCTTCCTCTCGAGGTGACTAAAACTCGCCAATGACAGCAGGTTGTAGGCGCTGTCATTCCCGTCAAGGAAAGGCAGGGAGAATTTCAGCGTTTCAAAGCATACCCTGTCCCCCTTTCACAGCAAGTACCAGCTGAATTATGTGTAATTTCTGAATCGGCTTTCTCCCGGAGTCACTTCACTTCTCTCTCTTGGTGGTGGTGGTGGTGGTGGGGGGGGCAGGGCGCGCCGTGGGGGGGAGGCGGGGCGGCACTTGGAACCAGCGCAGAGCAGCTAAGGCTGTTGCCAAATCTTTCTGTCGGTGCCCACGCATGCAGACTGTGTGTGACCCGAAGGATGTACAGCATCCCACTGAGGGGTGAGGGTGGGGGAGTTTCCGGTGTGTAAGCCTGCGTTCAGCAGGCATAGGGGAGGAGAAACGATGTTCCCGCCGCTATCCCCCTTCTGAGTCCTTGGCTGAGCCCACCCCGGCCCGGTAACAAAAAGACAGATCCAGAAGAGAACGACAGAGAGATTAGGAACGCGTGCAAGGGCACGTCACTCGGGGAGAAGCCTAAAGCGGAAGTCACTCGAAGTGGCGGCTCTGACTGAATTCCAGCTCCTAGAGCACGTCACACCACGGACAATCCAGTTGTAGCGAAATGACAGGAGAAAGGAAAGCGGCTCTAGGCTTCCGAGGCCAGCCACCTGTGGGAAGGTCAATCAAGAGATGGGAGGAGTCAAGGTTTTGTTTGAAACAGAGTCCTCCGGGCTAGCGTCTGGGCTGACAAGCGTCCTCCTGGTTCAGGGAGGGCACCTTTCCCGTGGGAGCTTCATCTCCCGATTTCAGGTCAGGACGACAAGGGAGAGGTCCCGTGCCCTTCTCGCGCCCGCTGTTTCTCAAGGCCAGGGCCTCGAATTCCAAAGAACCCATGTGCCAGAGCGGGTCGATGTGGGGGCAACCTATTCCGGCTCCCTGACTTCACAGGGAAGACTGCTCTCTCCTCATTCTAGGGAAAGCTCCCAAACCACCGTCACCCAGTACGGTCCACCTACACCAACCGTCCCTCCCTCCTTTCGAAATAATTTCTGCAGTGGCAGAAGGACGGACATGCCACACACGCCCCCCAGTCCACCTTCACCTCCACCCCCACCGTCTGCTTCCTTGAGGGCCGAAAGTGCTGCGTCCGAGAACGGAACGGGACTCGGAAACATTCTAAAGGGATGACTCGGGCCTGCCTGTTGAAAAAAGCACCCTGCCGTTAATCTGATTGGTCTTTCCCCGGGGTGTGTGTGTGTGTGGGGGGAGGGGGCGTTGTTAATTTTGAGGTGATGCGAATGTCCTGGAAATAAATATATATTGGTGACGGCTGTGCCACTGTGTGAATAGACTCCCAAGGCCCACCGGCTGGTGCACTTTTTAAAGGCTTGATTTTACAGGACGTGACCTCAATTTTCAGAGTGATGAAAATTAGGTAGGTGGGTCGGTCTGCAGGTAGTCGGCTTGTCGGTGGGTCTCCCTACCTTTATCACATACACACATAAAGGGAAGAGACAGACAGACGGAGACGGAGACAGCTAGTTCGTTATCGACACTGGGCACAGACATTCATCTGAGTGCTCTTACCCGTTCCCCAAGCTAATAACGTCTGTGTAGATCAAGATCACCCACATAGGAGAACGAGAACCACTTCCCAACAAGCAAGAGGGTCGGTGGGCCTCCACCTCCACCTCCACCTCCACCTCCACCTCCACCTCCACCACTTGCATTTGGCAGAGGAGTGGGAAAGCCGGATGGTGGCAAAAAAAGGAAGGCCCATCCCGACGAGAGGTGTTTGGCGTGTGGAAAAGCTGGAGGCGGGCTGACTAGAAGAAGGGCGTCCTATGTAACGGGGGGGGGGGGGGGGGGGAGCAGATTTGCTTTCCTCTTTGCTCCCAAGTTGGGTGGGAGGGAGAGGTCCTAAGTCAGGGGCCCAAATGAGGACAGCCGTCAGTTGAGTGGTGACCCTGAATCTCTGAGCGTTTTGGGCCCATCGCCGCGGAGGTGTGCTTTGGGCTTTGCAGCCCGAAAGCCCTCCTCCTGTGAGTTTTCCGCCGGACGCCTTTTGTGGAAAGAGAAACTCGATTGTGCTGCCTGCCTGCCTCCGTCCCTGCCAGCCTCCCTTCTTTCCTCCTGCTCCGTTCCCTCCCCCCTCCTCGCTCTAGCTCTCTGAATACAAAGTAAGGACAGTAATTGTTTTTTTCTGTTTTGACATTTTTTACTTACTTACTTACTTACCTTTTTATTTATTTATTTATTTATTTATTTATTTATTTATTTATTTACTTATTTATTTATTTGTTTGTTTGTTTGTTTGTTTGTTTGTTTGTTTATTTATTTATTTATTTATTTCCCCCAAAGCCCCAGTAGATAGCTGTACGTCCTAGTTGCACATCCTTCTAGTTGCTGTACGTGGGACGCGGCCTCAGCGTGGCCGGAGAAGCGGTGCGTCGGTGCGCGCCGGCGATCCGAAACCTGGCCGCCAGCATCGTAGCGCGCGCACTTCACCGCTGAGCCACGGGGCCCGCGCAAGGAAAGGACAGCCATTGTGATAGCTCCATTTAGAGACATACGCCGACGCTCCCAAGTGTCCGCGCCCTGCATTTTTCTGTATGTTACCAATTTCTCTCTCCAGGCCTTGTCTAGTGGCACGCGGCAATCTTTGTCAATGATAAAAATTATTGTCGGAACCACCATGACAACCCTGCACCTCCGACTGCCCGCCGGACTGCTTCCCACACCTCACTCCCAGCGCTCACCCCCACCCCGCCGGCCATCCTCTCTCCTGTCTTCCCCCTTGCCGGCCCCGACCGGCCCAAGCCGGCTATCTGGTCGACCTCTTGGAGCGCTATATAAGCGGCCGCCAGGCAGGTGGCGCCCGACAAGCAGCCTCATCGTCAGCGGGACGGCTCAGGATCGCGGAGCAGGGAGGCTGCAGCGCCGGCCGGCCAGGTGCTTGGCCGGGTCCCGATCCCCCTCGGGTCTCGTTTCTCGGCCCGAGGCGAGCAGAGGGGGAGAGGCCAGCCCGGTCCCGGAAAGGGGCCTTGGCAACTTTCTTCCGAACGTCCCTGGGACAGGGGCGTCTGGCGGCTAGGGGACGGAGCCGTCCTCCACACGCCTTCGTGCCACAGGCCGGCCGGGCCGGTTCCGGGTCCTGCGGTCGACGTGGAAATCTCAGCGGAGGCATCCCTGCCTGGGCTCCCTTCAGCCGGCGCGAGCGATTCCCGCCCGTGCGGATTTAGAAATGTCCGAGAAGCGAACGAGACCTGGCCCTCCCGCGTCGCCTGGGATCCATCGGGCACCCCTTGTGGATGGAGGACGTTTCCTTCGGTGTTTTCCTTTTTTTTCCTCTCTTGAATCTGCTTCTTTTTTGACTGCCGCTGCCGCCACCGCCGCCACCGCCACCGCCACCAAACATCACTAAACGATAGTCATGAAAACGGTAATGGTTAGAACAATAAAATGTTAATTGCGTGTTTCTTTGCTTTCAACGACTAGAGAGGTATGATTTATGATACTGCATGATCGATCTTTTTCGCCCTCTCTGGATTTCATCCCAGCCAACCAGCCGTCCCATCTGCGCGCCAAGTCCAGGTCGGACAGCTGGTCGACCCGGGGAACCGGGACCCCCGTCGTCCCGAGGGTCCGCAGGGCCTCGGGACCTTCAGACCCTAGCGGCCTCGCGTGCCCAAACACACCATGGGGGAGGTGTGGCGCCGCCGCTCGGCAGGGACATCTGGTCGACCCGAGAGGCGCGGGACCAGGGGCTGTCCGGATGGGACAGCCGGTCGACGCGAGCGGCCCGGGACCAGGGGCTGTCCGGATGGGACAGCCGGTCTACCTCACACAGTCACGAGCCCAGGGGCTAAGTGCGGAGCGCACATCTGGTCTAAGCCGCAGGCACGGGCCCAAGTCCAGACCGGACATCTGGTCTACCCCACGGCCACGGGACCAGAGGCTAAGTCCAGAGCGGACATCTGGTCTACCCCACGGCCCCGGGCCCAGAGGCTAAGTCCAGACCGGACATCTGGTCTACCCCACGGCCCCGGGCCCAGAGGCTAAGTCCAGAGCGGACATCTGGTCTACCCCACGGCCCCGGGCCCAGAGGCTAAGTCCAGACCGGACATCTGGTCTACCCCACGGCCC
>NC_080771.1:77500-100000 GCF_020826845.1 Diceros bicornis minor | reverse complement strand
TCAGTCTCCACGCGGCAGGCCGGTGGGACGACGAGGCACCCGCCCCCGCGAGGGGAAACGGGCATGCCTCCCCTACCGACTGGACCCCCGTCTCGCCTCAGACACACCATCGTAGCGGTGACCCGAAGGGGTCGCTGGAAACGGGAAACGACACCACCGCTCGGCCTCAGGCACCTGACGGACGACCTGGAGCGCTCCAGGGGCACCACCAAGGACCGGGCGACACACACCCACACACCCGGGGGAGCGTGCGGTGCGGCGGCGGCACGGCCCACCCCACCTCGGGGAGGCCCACTCGCCAGACGCGGCCGAGAGGCCACACGGAGTGTCCACTGCGTCACAAAGACCTCGGCCCCACCGACGCCACAAGGCAGAGGGCGGGAGAGCGAGGTCGGGCCGGGTTCCGCACCCCTGCCTTCCACACACCACCGACGGGCGGGGAGGAGAGGCGAGGGGCCCGTGGGCAGAGCGAGAAGAGCGGGCCCGTTTGACACAAACGCCCGTCCCTCGCCTGGCACGGCTTAGGCCCGGCCCAGGAGAGCGCGACATCACCACATCGATCACCACGGCGCGACACGCCTCACGGAGACAACGACAAGAACAGCGGCAGTCACCGAGGGAGAGACTGCCTCAGCCTCACCGCTTCCCCCCCACCCCCGAGTCGTGCAGCAGCGGGCCACGACCCCAGGAGGTGAACGCCTGACACGCGGTGGCGCGGGAGCCCGAGGCGTGGGGTAGTCGCGACCGCACCGGGGTTGCCTGCGGCGGGGAGCGCACCGGGTAGAGGACCCGCGCCACCTCCCCCGCCGCCCTCGGGTGCTGGAGACCGGAGGCGGCACCGCGGATCGGGACACCTGGGACGCACAGGAGCCGGCGCGCAGGCCCAGCCCAGGCGGGCGGGCTCAAGTGGCAGGGGCAGAACCGGGCCTCCACCCCACGGTCACAGCCCGGAGCCCCGCCACGCGCGTCCAGAGGCCCAACGACTCCCAGGCGACAAACGTCCGGAGACAGCGTGTCAGCACCTATCTGGCAGCGAAAAACGACCATTTCGGGCGAAAGAATGGCCGCACCAGGCGACGGGGCCCACCCACGGATCACGGCGGCACCCCTTGGATCACGGGCCCGGTCACCAGGCCCCCGGCACCACCCCATCGCCACCAGCCCCGGAGCCCCCGCGACCATCTGGTCGACCCCGGAAGTGCGGCGGCAGAGGGGGCGCGGGGGCACGCGGGACCCGCGCCCGGCCGGGTACACCCTCGCCGTCTCGCCCTCGAGGGCAGGCGGCCGGTCCATCCTCCTCTCCGGGGCAGGACTTGGGGAAAAAAAAGATTCCTCAGAGGCGCCCCAGGCGACCGGGCCCCACACGGGCAGGCCGGCGTCCGTCCACGTGCCCCCCTACCCCACCCGGGGCTCCACCTGCCTCTCGAGCCGGTCCCCACCTCCGGACCCAGAGGCTTTCGGAAAACTTGGCGATAGAAATCCAGCGCGACGACCCGGACCCACGCGGTCACGTGTCCGGGACGGGGACGCCCTCTCCCCGGCCCACCCTCGAGGGCGGGGGCCGGTCCGCGCTCTCCTCCGGAGTGGGACTTGAAAAACATCCCTCGGAGTCGCCTCCGACGACCGGGCCGCCACCACGGACGGCCCGGGCCGGTCGGTCCCCACCGCCAGAGCGGGACTCGGAAAACGCGGTGAGAAAAGTCGAGTCCGACGACCCGGAGCCACCCGTGCCCGCGGCCGAGCCGCCGCGGTCTCGCCCTCCACGGGCCTCCCCGCAAGGCCCGGGCCGGTCCCCGACCTCCGGAGCGGGGCGCGAGCAAGAAACCGGTGACACGGAGGGCCCGACGACCCGGGCCGCACGGGGAACGCCAGCCGGGCTCGGGAACTCCCCCCCCACCTCGCCGGCCCCGGTCGGTCCCCGAGGGTCGCAGTGGCACCGGCGTCTGCTGGTCGACCCGTCCGGGCGGCCCCGCACACCCGCCGGCCTCGAGGAGCGCGGCGACAGCCACCTCCCCACACTCTCCTGCACGTCCAATCTCCGCCCGGCGGACGACGCGCCCGCGCCCCAGCACGACCGGGACCGATCCCGCCACTGCCACCGGCCTCCCGGAACTCCGCCTCGGTCACCGCGGCCAAGTCACCTCCCTTGCCGAGGTCGCCGGAGCTCCGGAGGACAGAAACGATATAAAAGCGGCCGCCAGGTGGCACCGGACAACCGGCGCGAACGTCAGCGGGACGGATCCGGATCCCTGGCCGGCCGGGGCGCGCAGCCGGGCCGCCTGGCGGCCAGACCCCGTCCCGACCCACCCCGGGTCCCATCTCCCGGCCCGGCGCGGCCAGGGGGCATCCGCCTCGGGGCTCCCAGCCGGCACGGCGCGACCCCGGCCGCCGGAGAGGGACTCGGAAAACGTGTGTGTTTCGGGCGCTCGCCCGTGAGGGGACGGGGAACATTCCCTCAGAGACGCCAGCAGGGGCGCCGGGACTGCCGGCACCGGCTGGCTTCCCGGGGTGGCCCCGAGCGCTTCCCGGGCTCCCGGGAGGACTCAGGGAAACGCGGCGGGCGGGGCACCGCCAAAACGAAACCGGGCGAGTCGTCAGAGGACGACGACGACAGGGGAACGACGGAGCAACTGTCCGCATCCCGTCACTTCCAACCCGCGACGGCTTCCCAAGGCGGGCAGGCAAAGCCCAGAGGCCGCCGGGGAAACGACGGCGACGCCTGACCGCACGGAGGTTGAAGAGACACGAACGTGTCTCCCTCCGCGCGGGCCGCGACACAGTCCCGAGACAGCGCGCGGGGCTGGGGAGCGTGGGTGCAAATGCACCAGTGGCGACCAGAATATCGATGTCAGCGGTCCTTACCGTCGTGACAAGCGAGCAGACCCACAGAAAGTGGTGGGGGGTGGGGGAAGAGACTTCACAGCCATCCGCTCAACAGATCAGGTTCCAGTACGTCCGTACAAGGCCACGCTGCGAGTGTGTGTGTGTGCGTCTGCACGTGCGTGTGTTTGAGATGAGATACCTGTTGAACTGTTCCCTGAAACTAGAAAACGAAGAAAGGTGTAGATCTTTTGCCGGTTAAAAATAATAACATTAATTGTTTCACGAAGAAAGTTGTAGATCTTTTGCCGGTTAAAAATAATAACATTAATTGTTTCACGAAGAAAGTTGTAGATCTTTTGCCGGTTAAAAATAATAACATTAATTGTTTCACAGAACCGGCCAAACCTGCCAAAACTGAATTTTGGCCATCATGCAAAAGCAACCCACGGGAGTAAAAAGATGGCCTCTCCATCAAATGGGAGTAGGGCGACTGAACATCCACAGGCAAGCAAGCAAACACACAAAAGACCCTTGACCGGGCGGGCCTCGTGGCTTAGCGGTTAAGTGTGCGCGCTCCGCTACTGGCGGCCCGGGTTCGGATCCCGGGCGCGCACCGACGCACCGCTTCTCCGGCCATGCTGGGGCCGCATCCCACGTACGGCAACTAGAAGGACGTGCAGCTATGACATACAACTATCCACTGGGGCTTTGGGGGAAAAATAAATAAAGTTATTTTTAAAAAAAACTTTACTTTTTATACCGTCTTTACTGAAAACACCCTTCTTCCTTTTCCTTGAATATGAAGGTGTTTCCCTTATTAATTTTTAGTAGCTTTAGTCACATATACATATTTTTGTGTGTGTGTGAGGAAGATCAGCCCTGAGCTAACATCCATGCCAATCCTCCTCTTTTTGCTGAGGAAGACTGGCCCTGAGCTAACATCCGTGCCCATCTTCCTCCACTTTATGTGGGATGCCGCCACAGCATGGCCTGACAAGCCGTGCGTCGGTGTGCGCCCGGGATCTGAACCCGGGCCGCCAGCAGCGGAGCGGGAGCACTTAACCGCTACGCCACAGGGCCGGCCCCCTAATCACATACATTAATTAGAATTTTTAGGGGACCGCCCAGCCCAGTGACGTAGCAGTTAAGTTCGCATGCTCCACCTCAGTGGCCCAGGGTTCACTGGTTCGGATCACGGGCTCAGACACACACACCACTCTTAAAGCCGTGCTGAGGTGGCATCCCACATAGAGTCACTAGAAGAATGGACAAGTATGACATACAACTATCTACTGGGGCTTTGGGGAGAAAAGAAAGGAAAATAGGAGGAAGATTGTTAATAGATGTTAGCTCAGGGCCTCAATATGTGTCACAAACATGTGGAAACACGGGCTACTGAACAACTGTTGGATCAATGAGGAAATCACAGGAGAAATCAGAAAACGTTGGCCAGCCATGACGGCCTATGGGTTACAGTTTGGTGCCACTCCACTTCGGCAACCCAGGTTCGGTTCCCAGGCCGTGGAACCACGCCACTCCTTGGTCAGTAGTCATGCCGTGGTGGTGGCTCTCGTAGAAGAACTAGAAGGACTTACAACTAGAATAGACAACTATGTATCAGGGCTTTGGGGAGGAAGTAAATAAAAAGAGGAAGATGAGGCAACAGATGTTAGCTCAGGGCAAATGTTTCCCCAGGCCCCCCCCCCAAAAAAAAATAGTAATCCCTCACTAGAGTTAAAAAAAATATACCTAGAGACAAATCAAAATGAAAACACAACATACCAAAACATATGGGCTGCAGCAAAAGCAGCGCTAAGAGGGAAATGAATAGAAAAACAGGCCTACCTCAACTAAACAAGAAAAATCTCAAATAAACAAGCTTGCCCTATACCTAAAGGAACTAGAAAAAGACCAAACAAAGCCCAAAGTCAGTAGAAGGAAGGAAATAATAAAAATCACAGCAGACATTAATGAAAATAGAGACTAAAAAAAATACATACATAAAATAGAAAGGAAACTAAGATCCAGTTCTTTGAGAAGATAAACAAAATGGGCAAACCCTCAGCCAGAATCACTGAGAAAAAAAGAGAGAAGACTGAAATAGATAAATCAGAAAGGAAAGAAGAGAAGTTACAACAGACACCACAGGAATGCAAAGGATTATAAGAGACTGTTATGAAAAGCTATACGCCCACAGACAGGATGATAACCTAGAAGAAATGGATAAGTTCTTAGAATCCTGCGACCTCCCAAAACTGAATCAAGAAGAAAGAGAGAGGGCCCGCCCGGTGACGTAGCGGTTAAGTTCACCCATTCCGCTGTGGTGGCCCAGGTTCCCTGGTTCGGATCCTGGGTGTGGACCTACTCACCGCTCATGAAGCCATGCTGAGGTGGCGTCCCACATAGAAGAGCTACAACTCTACAACTATGATACAGAGCTATGTAGTGGGGCTTTGGGGAGAAAAAAGAGGAAGATTGGCAACAGATGTTATCGCAGGGCCAATCTTCCTCCAGAAGAAGGAGGAGGAGGAGGAGGAGGAGGAGGAGGAGGAGGAGGAGGAGGAGGAGGAGGAGGAGGAGAAGAAGAAGAAGAAGAAGAAGAAGAAGAAGAAGAAGAAGAAGAAGAAGAAGAAGAAGAAGAAGAAGAAGAGAGAATCTGAATAGACCAATCACAAGTAAAGAGATTGAAACGGTAATCAAAAACCTCTCAGAAAAGAAAAGTCCAGAGCAAGACAGCTCCCCTGGTGAGTTCTACCAAACATCCAAATAAGACTCAATATCTGCCCTTCTCAAATTCTTCCAAAAAATTAAAGAGGAGGGGAAGCTTCCTAACTCATTCTACGAGGCCAATATTACTCTGACATCCGAACCGGACAAGGACAGCATAGAACAAGAAAAATACAGGCCAATATCACTGATGAACATCGATGCAAAAATCCTCAGGGAAATATTAACGACTCGAATACAACACATCCCAAGGATCATCCACCACGACCCAGCGGGATTTATTCCAGGCATGTGGGGATGGTTCCACGTCCACAAATCAATCAAGGTGAACACACCACGTTAACAAAATGAGGAATAAAAACCACGTGACCATCTCAATAGAGGCAGAGGAAGCATTGGACAAGATCCAACATCCATTTATGATAGAAACTCTCGAGAAAATGGGCATGGAAGGAAAGTACCTCAACAGAATGAAGGCCACACATGGCAAACCCACAGCCCAACCTCATACTCAACGGAGAAAAACTGAAAGCCATTCCTCTGAGAACGTGAACAAGACAAGGATGCCAGCTCTCACCACTCTTATTCGGCATACTCCTGGAAGTCTGAGCCAGATCGATGAGGCAAGAAAAGGAAATAAAAGGGATCCAAGTCGGACAGGCAGAAGTGAAACTCTCACTATTGGCGGGTGACACGATTCTCTATATAGAAAACCCTCAGGAATCCACCGAAAACCTCCTGGAAATAATCAACAAATACAGTCGAGTTGCAAGATACAAATCAACAGACAGAAATCAGTTACATTTCGACACACTAACGACAAACTAGTGGAAAGTGAAGTTGAGAATACACTCCCATTTACAATCACCGCACAAAGAAGAAAATAGCAAGGAATAGACTTTACCGAGGAGGTGAAAGACCTATACGCTGAAAACTGTAAGACGTTACCGAGAGAAATCGAAGAAGAAAGAGATGGAAAGATGTTCCATGCTCGTGGATTGGAAGAGTAAACATCGTTAACGAGGTCCGTTTGTACAGAATTCTCTCATCCTCAACTTCCCGACCTTGCCAATAAGATAAGAACGTCACTCTCCTCCTGGGATAGAGAGGACATCTTCCTCGGGGTGTGTGTGTGGAGGGGAGGGTGGTTGGTTGGTTGGTTGACCGACCTCCTGCTTCCAGGAAGCAAAGAAGGAGGGTCAGTCAGCACTCCATTCTTGCACCTGCTCCCTGATGGGGGTAAGGTTTTGCTCGTTTGTTGTTGTCGTCCTCTTTAAAAGCGTCTGTGTGTAGCTCAAAACAATACCCCAGCGTCCTTTCCGTCTCAGTGTTTGACCCGAGGTTTCAGCTTTTGACAGGAGGAGGGACACGTTTCTCTGGGGCACTCATTTTTATGACACGATGGTGTGGGTGAAGAAGGATAAGATGGGCGGGGGTGGGCCCGTGCCTTTTCTTTTCGCACGTGGTGGAGAGACGACTCGGCTCTTGCCAGACGGGATCTCATTTCCCCGTGAACCATCGGGCGGGCTATCAGGGGTAAAGAGGGAGAGCAAAGGTTTGAAGGACGTGGAGAAGATGTGTTCCAGATGCCAGGGTCTCCGGATTTCACCGGAGGCACACGAAAGTCACTGATTTCTGGACCACGTTTACGGCCGATGTCACGCGTAGGTCATTTTGAAACGAGGAGGCTACCGTCTGAGCCAATTTGGATATCGTCTCCAGCTCCCCCGAGCGGTGGAGCTGTGCGAGTCTAAGATGGGGCACATCCAGGGAGAGAATTGTGCCAGGGAAAGGGAGGCAGCAGTAAGTCATCGAGGATAAGGTCTTTAGAGGAGACTGACTCTTCTCAAGTGGATGAGGTAGCAGGAGATTTTTGTTTCATGGGTGTTAGCTATACGGGTTGGGAGGGAGCCGGGGGAGGGGCGGGGGCTTGTGGTGGTGGGGACACGGGTGGTGTTTATGTCCTGGTTAAGGTGAAAACACTCTTCAAGTGGAGATTTTTGTGCAAGGGTCCGGTCTGGCAGGACGGGAGGGTGCGGGTGGGTCCATTTAGCACGAAATCAGAAGAATCTGTAGCAGTAGTCCAGCCTCAGGCCTTTTGAGAAATAGGCAGAGAGGGGAGTTGAGCTTCATTCGTGACGGCAACCGGGACCTCAGGAGTAACAACTTCCATGTAAGAAGTAAAACTAGAACATGCTGTAGGAGGAAGAATTCTAAGAGAAAGAATTGGGGGTACAGGGCCAGCAAAGAGATTTTAAGACTTGACCTCAGAAGCGTGATCCATAAAAAGAAATGGAGACATTGGAAATCATCAAAATTAAACTCCTAGGTTCTGTGAAACACCCTCTTAAGAGGACGAAACGACCAAGGACAGAGTCTGGGGGCAGAAAATCTGTGCAAACCACACCTCTGATTGGAATTTGTAAAGAACCCTCAAAATGCAGTAGCAGTATCTTGGGAAAAAAAAAAATCCAAATACACAATAAACAAAAAGACAGAGCAGGCATCTCACATGGAGAGGAGGAGATAACCGATGAATTTACAAATCTGCACGTGAAAAGATGTGAGCCGTTTCCTGGAGATGCAAATGAGAATCGGAGTGAGATATCCTCGGGACACATTTGTCAGAATGCCTTCAGCAAAATACGAGAACAGTATCAAACTGCTAGCGAGGTCGCGGACGGACAGGCCGAGTCACTCACTCACGCCTCCCTGGTGGTGATGTAAAGTGGCATGGCCACTGCGGAAAACAGCGTGGGGGTTTCCAAGACTCACCAGCAACAACGACAAGAAAAAAACGACGACAGAAAATTGCAACCTCTAAGCCCTCGGAACGTCCTGCCTCCTAAGAGTGTCTTTGTTTAGCTGGGGCCTTGGGTGGTTGAGGGCCCCAGTGTGATTTCTGGCGCGGGGTCGGGGGGGGTGGGGGGCGTGGGGGGGTGGGGGGGGGCTCGGGCCGTGCGGTCTCAGGTGGAGCTCCAGGAAGTCAGCTTCGTGGAGCCCTGTGAGTCCTTCTGGGGAGGCAGGCATCAAGCTCAAGGGTGCTCTGGAGGACACCACGCCCGAGCGGCCCGAGAACTTTCATGTTCATTCACGAAAAATCCTGGACACGAATGTTCTCAGCAGCTCTGTTCATCACAGCCCCGGATGGGAAACCACACAGATGTCTGATAAATAAATGGCAAGCAATAGGATATACTGGAGTATATGAGGAAGCCATTTGGTGTAAAACGAATTCAGCCTGACCTTGTTTTTCCAAAAGGGCCAGATGTGGCCTTTGAGCATAGATTGTCTATCTGCTTTAGGCATTTACTAGGCCACAAAGACAAGAATAAATGCCCTTAAGCTAAAGTAACTTCCCCCACATCAGCATTTCCTGGAGGGTAAGCCTCTCTCTCTCTAGGCTAAGGATTGATTGCTGACCCGCTGTGACCACCCAGCTGGGGACCACAGACCTGCTCTCTGCAGTGTTCATCAATTGCTGTGTGAATCGCTGTGCCGGGTAGGCAGGCCCGGCAGGCAGGCCGGGCAATCTCGTGAGTGCTGTAAAAGGGACATTCCAATCCTGTGCGATAGACACTCTGACGGTATATAACCACGCGGTACACCCCACTTCTTTGGCGCCCTTCCTTCCTTGGGGAAGGAAGGCCCTGGGCTATGTGGTCCTCAAATTTGGCTCATAATAAACTCACCCCAATTCTGATTTATAGATTGGTTATGGATTACTTGCGTCAACCTGTCCTTCAACAGTCCCCCTCCCTTGCCTATGTCGCCGGAGCTCCGGAGCACAGAAACTATATAAAAGCGGCCGCTAGATGGCACCGGACAATCAGCACAAACGTCCCCGGGAGGGAGGGAGGGATCCGGAGCGCGGGCCCGCGAGAGTGCACAGCCTCCGCCCACCGCCCCGATCGTGTCCTGGCCCACCTCGGATCATGACTCTCACCCTGGGGCGGCCGGGAGGGCGTCCCGCGAGGCCCCCGGGCGTCCACCTCGGAGGTCCCAGCCGGCACGGCACAACCCCGGGCGCAGAAGGAGGACTTGGAAAGCTGAGGGGGAGGGGCAGTTGCTGGGAAGGAGACAGACTCCCCACACCACTCCCGGGCCGGGCCTGGGCCGGGCCGGGCCGGCTGGCTGATGCAGACGTGGAAAATTCCCTCGGAGACACCAGCAGGGGGGCTGGGGCTGCCGGCACCTGCTTCCCGGAGTGGCCTGAGTGCTTCCCTGGCTCCCGGGAGGGCTTCGGAAAACGTGGCGGGCGGGGACTGTCAAACCGAAACCACGCAGGCCTCGTCAGAGGACGACAACAATGACAGAGGAAGAACGGAGGAATTGTTTGTACCCTGTCACTTCCAGGCCACAAGGTCTTTCTAAGGCGGACAGACAAATCCCAGAGGCCACTGAGGAAATGACTGATACACTTGACCACAGCAAAGTTTAAAAGACAAAATGTGTCTCTGCACGGGCCACAAAAAAAGGTCCAAAGACAACACACAGGGGTGGGGAGCATGGGTGCAAATGCATGAGTGAGTGGGGATAAGAATACTGATTTCAGCAGTCCTTACCATCACGACAAACAAGCAAACCCACAAAAATGGTAGGGGGTAGGAGGCAGAGACTTCACAGCCATCCACTCAAGAAATCAAGTTCCAGTACATCCGTACAAGGCCACGCTGAGAGTGCGTGTGTGTGTGTGTGTGTGTGTGTGTGTGTGTGTGTGTGTGTGTGTGTTTGAAATGAGGTAAATGTTGACGTTGAACCGTTCCATGAAAGTACAAAAAAATATTTGTAGATCTTCTGCCATTAAATTTTTTTTTTTAACAGTGCACTTATTTCCCTCAAAAAAGAAAGGAAAAGAAGATTATGAAAGGCAAACAGAGGGGCCGGCCAGGTGTCGTAGCGGTGATGTTCACACACTCTGCTTCAGCGGCCCAGGGTTCACCCGTTTGGATCCTGGGCACAGACAGACCTACTCAGCGATCATCAAGCCACGCTGAGGCAGTGTCCCACATAGAGCAACTAAAAGGAGGTATAACTATGACATACATACAACTATCTACTGGGGCTCCGGGGAGAAAAAAAGAGAGGAAAAAAGGAGGAAGGTTGGTAATAGATGTTAGCTCAGGGCCTCAGTACGCGTCACAAACATGTGGAAACTAAACAACGGGCTACTGAACAGCTATTGGATCAATGGAGAAATCAAAAAAATATCGGGCCAGCTCTGATGGCCTAGGGGTTAAAGTTTGGTGCGCTCCACTTCGGCAGGCAGCTCAGGTTCCGTTCCCAGGCGTGGAACCACGCCGCTTCTCAGTCAGTAGTCACGCTGCGGTGGTGGGCTCACACAGAAGAACTAGAAGGACTTACAACTAGAATATATGTGGCAGGGCTTTGGGGAGAAAAAAAATAAAAAGAGGAAGATTGGCAACAGATGTCAGCTCAGGGCCTACCCCGCCCCCCCGCCAAAAAAAGAAAATTAAAGATTAAAAAAACATTTGAAAAGGCAAACATAGAGAGCAAAACAGGTAAAAAGCCAAAACCTTAGTCCTCTGCATACAGAGGCCTCTTCCTTTTTGAGCCTAGGAAAGTATTTTGACTAAACATAGAATTCCTGTCCTTGGTGTAGATTCACTCAAAGGTAAAGCAAAACCTGATACAATTTCCTTAACAAGAGCAGACTGGAAGTTAGAGAAGACTATGCTTTTAAGAAAGAGGAAACCAAATTCTAATTTTGCACCAGCTTACTTCTGATACTAAAACTCAGTTACCGAATCAAATCCATCTCCATCTTAACCAACTTGACCACACACAAAACTTTTTCCTCAGAGTTGTTTTTTCCCCACACACTTTTCACAGGCTTTTTAAAAAAACAAGAATGGCTATTTTTTATACCGTCTTCACTGAAAACATCCATCTTCCTTTCCATGAAGACAAAGACGTTTCCCTTATTAATTGTTAGTAGCTTCAGTCACATATATTAGTTAGAACTTTTAGAGGCCGGCCCAGTGGCGTAGCGGTTAAGTTTGCGTGCTCCGCCTCAGCTGCCGGGGGTCCACCGGTTCAGATCTTGGGCTCGGGCCTACGCACAGCTCATCAAGCCATGCTGAGGCGGCATCTCACATAGAGCAACTGGAAGGACGTACAACTATGACATACAACGATCTACTGCGGCTCTGGGGAGGAAAAAAATAAAAGGAAAAAAGGAGGAAGATGGGCAATAGATGTTAGCTCAGGGCCGATGTCCCAGATAATTTAATTAATTGATTGATCGATTGATTGATGGCTTCATTAAAGAATTTATAACGCCTAGAAACCTTAATTTTTAGTGAGAACTAAGAGGTAAGCAACTGTGAACTGTTTTGTCCGTTAGCATTTTGTGGCTTGGCAAATCCTATGAACACTTTATAATTTTTAGAAACATGTCATTTCATAGCATACTCTTCATAAAGCACAAGACATGTTTATTAATAGTCCCAAACATCTTTTAGTTTCTCTGTCCTCAGAAGCCAACAGTGGATAAACCTATATTTAGTCGTTAAGGTCTAATATTTTATCCTATTTGGAAACGATCTAGCTATTCAATTAATGTTTTTTTTTAAAGATTTTACTTATTTATTTTTCCCCCAACGCCCCAGTAGCTAGCTGTCTGTCATAGCTGCACATCCTCCTAGTTGCTGTATGTGGGACCCGGCCTCAGCGTGGCCGGAGAAGCGGTGCGTCGGTGCGATCCCGGGATCCGAACCCGGGCCGCCAGCAGCGGAGCGCGCGCACTTAACCGCTAAGCCACGGGGCTGGCCCTTCAATTAATGTTTTATCCCTTAATTTCACGTAGCCAAACATCCAGGTTTCAAGCTACCAAAGAGATTTTGGAAGTTGTTTTAAGTACACATGCCAGGGCCGGCCCCGTGGCTTAGCGGTTAAGTGCGCGCGCTCCGCTGCTGGCGGCCCGGGTTCGGATCCCGGGCGCGCACCGACGCACCGCTTCTCCGGCCACGCTGAGGCCACGTCCCACATACAGCAACTAGAAGGATGTGCAGCTGTGACAGACAACTATCTACTGGGGCTTTGGGTGAAAAAAAAAGGAGGAGGATTGGCACTAGATGTTAGCTCAGAGCCGGTCTTCCTCAGTAAAAAAAAAAAAAAAAAAGAGGAAGACAAGCATGGATGTTAGCTCAGGGCTGATCTTCCTCACACACACACACACACACACACAAAATAAGTACACATGCCATAAAATGTAACTCCTGCTAAAAGTTTATCAGAGTGACGTCAGCATCATGGTGGCATGAGTTGTTCCCTTCGCCTCTCCCCTCTAAGGTACAACCAAACAGACGTCTACTGACCGACACAGGGATTCCCTACACAGCACAACAAGATGCTGAGAGATCCATGCGGCTGTAGGGGAGGAAGGCAAACCCTCTACCGTCTTTAGGTCCTTCTGGCTGGGCTACAAATTAAATCGACACGAGATGGAGTAACAGGAGAAAATCAAACAAAGCTTTAGAACGTGTATACACGGGAGAGACTCAGGAAAAGGGAACAACTCACCAACACGGCCGAGCTGCCAGTTTAAATATTATCTTCAGCTTTAGCTTTTTAGACAGAGGAGGACCTTGGGGGTAGTGGTTTGGGATTTCAAAGAGGAGGAAGGCAATTTACACGGCGTTGGAAACGTAAATGGGCCAACTACAGACAAGGTGAGCTGAGACACATGTTTTACATGACATTAAAGTTATGTGATGGCATTAGTCCATCCCTGGAATAGCCCCTTCTATTTTAAATTCTTTTAGGCAGTTGGGGGGAGGTCAGAGTTCCTTTCAGAGTCTTTTGTTCTTAAAAACAATCAAGCCAAAGAGACACATTTTGGGTTGGCCCAGTCTGATCCCCCACACAGCTATACATCTGAAGGTGGGTGGACCGGACCCTCGGGAAGCCCTGGAACTAGGGAAGCGGCCCCTTCCTCCTGACGGTGGCGACGATGCAGGACATGGGTCCTCAAGCTGCAGCCAGCGTGACTGTGAGTGGAGGCAGGGGCAGCCCAGCCTGCGTGCAAACACTCACGGAGTGGCAGATGCCTGGCCTGTGAGAGCACCCACCGAGCGGTGGCAGTCCTGCCCGCATGAACTTGGAGTGGCCCGACCGGCACAACTGTGAGCAGATGGGGCAGGAACAGAAAAAACAGCCCCCTGTCACCCCCGCCCCCGCCGTGGCAGGTGGAGTCTGTGGCCAGAAGCATTAGAAGCCACAGCAGAAGCGGTGACCCAACCCCGCTTCACCAGCCGGGGGGGCCGCATATGAGTCCCTGGGTCCCTGGGCTCCCACCAGTGACGGCACACCTGTGAACCCAGCACCCCTGGCAGCAGTGCAACCGGCACCCCAAGACAACCTGGGAACAGCAGTGCAGGTGGTGCACGGGACAGCAGTGTGTGAGCCCACGGAGAGCCAGTGGAGGAACACAAGACCCGGGCAATCAGAACCAAAGTAACTGAAGCCTGACCCAAATAAGAGAAGGCCGTGACTACCACAAATGTGCCCCAGCAGAGGATCCATTCATCAAACAGCATGAAGATCGACAGTACAGTAACACAGCAGAACAGAAGGAAAATGACAACTCTCCAGAAACCAAACCCGAAGTCACAGACGATGACCATCTGACAGAGAACTCAAGACAGCTGCCCTAGGGGGCGGCCCCGTGGCTTAGCGGTGAAGTGCATGCGCTCCGCTACCGGTGGCCCGGGTTCGGGTCCGGGCGCGTACCGACGCATCGCCTGTCCAGCCATGCTGAGGCGGCGTCCCACATACAGCAACTAGAAGGGTGTGCAACTATGACACACAACTGCGTCCTGGGGATTTGGGGAGAAAAAGGGGGGGAAAAAAGGAGGAGGATTGGCAACAGATGTCAGCTCAGGGCCGGTCTTCCTCAGAACAAAAAAAAAGAGGAGGATTGGCATGAATGTCAGCTCAGTGCCGATCTTCCTCACACACACACACACACACACACACACACACACACACACACAGAGAAAACAACTGTCATAGAGAAACTCAACGAGTTACATAAAAACTCAGACAGAAGGACAGTTCGAGGAGCTCAAGAATAAAATTAACGAACAGAAGGAATACTTCAACAAAGAGATTGGAGCTCTAATAGAAAAACCAAACAGAAACTCTAGATATGAAGGACACAAATAGTGAGATTAAAAAATAAGGTTAAAGGCATTAAAAAAAAAAAAAAAAAAAGAGCAGACCCTATGGAGGAGAGAATTAGTGAGGTCTAAGATAGAAGCCTAGAAATGCTCCAGGTAGAGGAGGAGAGAGAACTAAGATTTTTAAAAAACCACGAAATTCTTTGAGAAATATCCAGCTCGATTAGGAAAAGTAACATAAGGCTTATAATCTCCCAGAGGGAGGAGAAGACAGGGAGAAAGGAGCAGAGAGCTTCTTCAAAGAAATGATTGCTGAGAACTTCCCAAACCTGGGGAAGGAACTGGACCTGCAAGTGCTGTGCGAGTCTAAGATGGGGCACATCCAGGGAGAGAATTGTGCCAGGGAAAGGGAGGCAGCAGTAAGTCATTGAGGATAAGGTCTTTAGAGGAGAGCGACTCTTCTCAAGTGGATGAGGTAGAAGGAGACCGGCTGGATGTGTGTGTGTGTGTGTGTGTGTGTGTGTGTGTGTGTGTGTGTGTGTGTGCGTGTGTGTGTGCGTGTGAGGAAGATCAGCCCTGAGCTAACATCCACGCTAATCCTCCTCTCTTTGCTGAGGAAGACCGGCTCTGAGCTAACATCTACATTGCCAATCCTCCTCTTCTTTTTCCCCAGAGCCCCAGTAGATGGCTGTATGTCACAGTTGCACATCCTTCCAGTTGCTCTATGTGGGTGTGGGAGATCAAGATTTGGCCACCCTGAAATATATCTCTTTACCTTTTTTTTTTTTTTTACTTTGAGAATTTTCAAAGGGCCCTGGAACTTCTCAAAGACATTTGCTCTCTTCCTATAAGGAGGAAGATACTAAACTTATTAGGCTTATTCAGTATGTTAAATTACATGGAAAGCATTGTCAGACAAGTGACGATAAGCCTGCTCAGGTGCTATTATGTGGGTAAATGTTATTCATATAGGTGTTTTAAAATTGTATAACGTTACTGAAATGCTGATCTGTCCTGATTATCAGTCATAATTCTGGTTATTATTATTTTAAAGTGTTGTATGTCACAAAATTAACCAAATTTCTTTGTCAATTGCCATTTTGAGGTCTTGTTGTTTACAGACTTATTTCTTTGCTCTAATGCTTTTGCAAAATATGTTTCAACTTCAGAAAAATTCATGGAAAGGACTCTGATATTTACACTGGAATACAGGTTTCTGACAAACTTTCTGATCACGAAAATGAACGTGGTAAGAAATTACAGAAATCTGATGGAGAAACCGACTTCATGAAGCTGCTAACAAAAAGGTTGGGATCAAGAATGGATTACACAGGACTGAATCAACTGATAAGGATAATTATAATTTCTATGATTTTTCATTTGAAGTGTTGCTGAATTTTCAATGTTTTGTTTTTTCAGATTTAAGGAAAACTTTTTCTCTTTTCTCCTGAGCTAGCTATGATTTATAGCAATTTGGTAAATGATATTTTTGTCAGTAAAATTGAAATATTTATCTTTTTCTCTCTATCTGATCCCTCAAATTTGGAAACTCTTAGTGAGTGAGTATTGTTGTTTTCATGGCAATATAGTTACTTGCATAAGTTCAATAAGAATCTGTTCTCCTTATCACAGGACACAATTGGAAACACTGGTTATGTTACCAAGGTTGTAACTGGAACATCATATTTGCGATATCACCCTGCAGCTTCTGAGGAATGAAGATTTGACTTTATGGAATAAAGCCACATGGAAATATTGGCCTGGTACCTTATGTTCCAAGCAGCACTTACCAGGATAAGTCAAGAATGTCACTTATCTGTCAGGTACAAGGAACCTCGAAATATTTGGGGGGAACCTCAGAAGAGAGGAATTCACCCAAATCTATGGGTATTGCAGACAAAGTCTGATGACAAAATCCTTGGCTTTGCTTTCCTGGCCTCGAGAGACCTTTAAAGTTCAATGTGAGATTCCTTATCAAAAGTTCCAGCAAAGCAGATTTAAAAGAGCCTATGTGATCAACTGCTATTCTTGCTGTACTTATGTAAATAATTGGGCCAACTCTATTGGAACTAGACTTATTTTGCAAACTAGTTTTAATTTTGCTATCTTAATAAAAATGAGGGTGATTTTGGAGAGAAAAATTATATTTCGGTAAAAACTATTTCAGTATAAATTTGCGGATATTAGATCCTAGTTTTGTTGTCTTTTGAGGTTTTTGTCTTATATCTGTTGACTGGACTGGATCCTGATTTCTTCTAGTCTCCTGAAACATCTGGCGACAGATGTCCAAACTAACGTTTTTGATTTTTTTCCATCATTTTCATTGGAAATCGCTGAAAACTAAACCTGCCCTTTTTCCTGAAGACTTACAAACTGAAGCCGATGGACTGGACTTGACATAAACTTAAGAGATGACCTGACGACACCATCAGAGACATTTTAAACTGCAAAAGATACTTGGACGCTGACATCTAAAATGCTTCTTCACTGGCTGTCCTCTGAACTCAAAAACACGTTTCCAATCGGCTCCAACCATTAACCTTGTTTCTCTTTTGTTTCCATAGAAATGCTTCTATTAAATACTTGATTGCTTGCTTCCACAATATAGGCGTCACCTTGAGAGCCCACCTGCATCACCACCTTCTGAAATGAACTTAATTGAACCGACCTATTATCAGGACTAAGAAACGTGTTCAGTGAGATGAAACAATCTACCAACTCAGCTTCTGGACTATGAAACTTCTGTAAGTTTCAAAAGGACTGTGAAACTTTTAGTTTCAGAGGCGGGACTGTGGGAGATCAAGATTTGGCCACCCTGAAATATATCTCTTTACCTTGATTGTTTTCTCTGAGGGACATTTGACCTCCCCCACTAACTGCCTAAAGAATTCGACATGGTGGCTCCTTCCTGGAACAGATCTTCTATCATGATGGCTGTAATGATCATGTAAAATAGATGTTACAATGGGAGGGGCACCAAGCCCCTTTTATCCCAAAACTCTAACTCTCCCTGACCACATTCTCTACAGCTGACCCCGAAAAGAATGGTCCTCCTGCCCTCTGAAGTCCCAGGCCACTACCCACCCCCAACACGCTCCTCGCCTTTAGCTGCAATACTTAGGCAAGCAGCTTAGACAGAGGGACGAGTTGCTCATTTCTGAGTTTCTCCCATGTATACATGTTCTTAAACTTGGTATTATTTTCTCCTGCTAACCTGTCTCGTCGATTATTTGGCCAGCCATAAGAACCTTAAGGGAAAGGGCAGAGGGAGATTCTCCCTCTTCCCCCGACATGGGACACGGCCTCAGCATGGCCGGAGAAGCGGTGCGTCGGCGCGCGCCCGGGATCCGAACCGGGGCCGCCAGCAGCGGAGCGCGCGCACATAACCGCTAAGCCACGGGGCCGGCCCTGACCAGCTGGAGTTTTGTTTCGTGTGTGTTAGCTATTGAGGCGGGGGAGCGGCAAGGAGGGAGAGGGGTGGTGGGGGTGGGGGTGGGGGTGGTGTGTCTGCTCTGGGTGAGGCGAGAAAACTCCCCAAGTGGAGATTTTTGTAGAAGGGTCCGGTCCGGCAGGACGGGAGGGTGCGCGTGGGTCCATTTAGCGAGCAATCAGAAGAATCTGTAGTCGCTGAGACTCAGGCCTCTTGGGAAAGAAGCAGAGAGAGGAGTTGAGCTTTGTTCCTCAGAGCAACTGGCGCCTCACGGGTAACCACAGAAGGTTCCCAGAACAAATGAAGTTGCGGGAGCCAGCGTGCCCTGTGTGCTGCTCTCAGCCCGAAGGCGGGCAGGCGGGCAGCTGCTCCCGTCCTGCACTCTCCCACGGTCCGGGTCCCGCCCCCAGCCCCACTCGCACCCACAGGGGAGGGCGGCCCCGGAACAAGTCTCCTCTCATCCACCATCATCTCGCCACCCTGACGGCTTTGCCCGAGATACCAACTCGGCTGTACCCACGCCCATGCGGGATTTTCCTTCGGACGAGGGGCCCGGGTTCACCACGGAGGATGAAACCCCTAGCCTTCCGTTGCCAAGTGGGTGGGACTCGCCAGCCAGGGGGGGGGGGAAGGGAGGTCAGGCCCATTCACTCCAATGGGCCTCACGGAATGGTTTCATTGAAATGCAGAAAGCTCTGCGGTCAAGTCGGAGCCTTTCACTTCGCCTCGGGCGTCTCTCCACTGAATGGCTCTCTTCAACTCCCCCACCCTTAGGCTGCAGCTTCCAAACTGCAGGGAGAGAGGGAGGGAGCATGGATGTCTGAGAAGCGCGACTCCTCTGGGACAGAAAGAGCACCCCCCCCGCCCCCGCTTTCCCTAACCCGCTAAACCACTTGAGAATCAGGGCCGTGGGGACTGACGTCCCGGTTTACGTCTTCCTCACTGCGTGGCGCGTGGCACGGGGCGGGGGCGGGATGGGGAGCCGAATCAAAGGGGGACACCAAACAGATAATCTCGGTGTGTCGGAGTTCACGGGACAAACGCGGGCTTGGAGTCCCGAGGGCCGGGAGAGGCCTGGCAGGGGATGGTTTGACTCATCCACCCTGGGTTACGGGCCCAGCAAGCAAACTCCTAACTGGCGACGCTCTGCTCTAGGTGCAGGTTTTGATCATTCGTCTTCAAGTCCGCTGGATCGGTCTGTCCTCCCTCTCCCACCTGCTTCCCGCGGGAGGTCCTCAGTCTCGTGCCGCATACCCACTGGCGATTTCACGCATCGCCTCCTCACCCTTAAGAAGAGGAAGGATGATGGACAAACATGAAGGAACCCCCACCGACAGCACCTCCGAGTGAACGGGGGGGGGGGGGAGGGGCTCTCTCTCAGTGGGCGAACGGTGACTCCAAGTCGTGATCCCGAGATTTGACTTTAAAAATCAAATAACCCTGGAACAGTGAACTCGACGAGGAGGATGTGAACGTACCTCGTGCCACTGCCGTACGATTATGAAGGGTGAAAAGGCTAGGTTGTAAGTGCTGTCCATCTTGAAGCACCATTTTAAAGAACAGAACAATAAACACCCTCTCTCCTTGACCCGGAGCAGGGGATTGCCTGCGTCTGTCAGAGAGGGTCACGTCACCTGCACCGTGACCCACCAGGGTTCAGCCATTTGAAATCGGTCCTTCCTCTCGAGGTGACTAAAACTCGCCAATGACAGCAGGTTGTAGGCGCTGTCATTCCCGTCAAGGAAAGGCAGGGAGAATTTCAGCGTTTCAAAGCATACCCTGTCCCCCTTTCACAGCAAGTACCAGCTGAATTATGTGTAATTTCTGAATCGGCTTTCTCCCGGAGTCACTTCACTTCTCTCTCTTGGTGGTGGTGGTGGTGGTGGGGGGGGCAGGGCGCGCCGTGGGGGGGAGGCGGGGCGGCACTTGGAACCAGCGCAGAGCAGCTAAGGCTGTTGCCAAATCTTTCTGTCGGTGCCCACGCATGCAGACTGTGTGTGACCCGAAGGATGTACAGCATCCCACTGAGGGGTGAGGGTGGGGGAGTTTCCGGTGTGTAAGCCTGCGTTCAGCAGGCATAGGGGAGGAGAAACGATGTTCCCGCCGCTATCCCCCTTCTGAGTCCTTGGCTGAGCCCACCCCGGCCCGGTAACAAAAAGACAGATCCAGAAGAGAACGACAGAGAGATTAGGAACGCGTGCAAGGGCACGTCACTCGGGGAGAAGCCTAAAGCGGAAGTCACTCGAAGTGGCGGCTCTGACTGAATTCCAGCTCCTAGAGCACGTCACACCACGGACAATCCAGTTGTAGCGAAATGACAGGAGAAAGGAAAGCGGCTCTAGGCTTCCGAGGCCAGCCACCTGTGGGAAGGTCAATCAAGAGATGGGAGGAGTCAAGGTTTTGTTTGAAACAGAGTCCTCCGGGCTAGCGTCTGGGCTGACAAGCGTCCTCCTGGTTCAGGGAGGGCACCTTTCCCGTGGGAGCTTCATCTCCCGATTTCAGGTCAGGACGACAAGGGAGAGGTCCCGTGCCCTTCTCGCGCCCGCTGTTTCTCAAGGCCAGGGCCTCGAATTCCAAAGAACCCATGTGCCAGAGCGGGTCGATGTGGGGGCAACCTATTCCGGCTCCCTGACTTCACAGGGAAGACTGCTCTCTCCTCATTCTAGGGAAAGCTCCCAAACCACCGTCACCCAGTACGGTCCACCTACACCAACCGTCCCTCCCTCCTTTCGAAATAATTTCTGCAGTGGCAGAAGGACGGACATGCCACACACGCCCCCCAGTCCACCTTCACCTCCACCCCCACCGTCTGCTTCCTTGAGGGCCGAAAGTGCTGCGTCCGAGAACGGAACGGGACTCGGAAACATTCTAAAGGGATGACTCGGGCCTGCCTGTTGAAAAAAGCACCCTGCCGTTAATCTGATTGGTCTTTCCCCGGGGTGTGTGTGTGTGTGGGGGGAGGGGGCGTTGTTAATTTTGAGGTGATGCGAATGTCCTGGAAATAAATATATATTGGTGACGGCTGTGCCACTGTGTGAATAGACTCCCAAGGCCCACCGGCTGGTGCACTTTTTAAAGGCTTGATTTTACAGGACGTGACCTCAATTTTCAGAGTGATGAAAATTAGGTAGGTGGGTCGGTCTGCAGGTAGTCGGCTTGTCGGTGGGTCTCCCTACCTTTATCACATACACACATAAAGGGAAGAGACAGACAGACGGAGACGGAGACAGCTAGTTCGTTATCGACACTGGGCACAGACATTCATCTGAGTGCTCTTACCCGTTCCCCAAGCTAATAACGTCTGTGTAGATCAAGATCACCCACATAGGAGAACGAGAACCACTTCCCAACAAGCAAGAGGGTCGGTGGGCCTCCACCTCCACCTCCACCTCCACCTCCACCTCCACCTCCACCACTTGCATTTGGCAGAGGAGTGGGAAAGCCGGATGGTGGCAAAAAAAGGAAGGCCCATCCCGACGAGAGGTGTTTGGCGTGTGGAAAAGCTGGAGGCGGGCTGACTAGAAGAAGGGCGTCCTATGTAACGGGGGGGGGGGGGGGGGGGAGCAGATTTGCTTTCCTCTTTGCTCCCAAGTTGGGTGGGAGGGAGAGGTCCTAAGTCAGGGGCCCAAATGAGGACAGCCGTCAGTTGAGTGGTGACCCTGAATCTCTGAGCGTTTTGGGCCCATCGCCGCGGAGGTGTGCTTTGGGCTTTGCAGCCCGAAAGCCCTCCTCCTGTGAGTTTTCCGCCGGACGCCTTTTGTGGAAAGAGAAACTCGATTGTGCTGCCTGCCTGCCTCCGTCCCTGCCAGCCTCCCTTCTTTCCTCCTGCTCCGTTCCCTCCCCCCTCCTCGCTCTAGCTCTCTGAATACAAAGTAAGGACAGTAATTGTTTTTTTCTGTTTTGACATTTTTTACTTACTTACTTACTTACCTTTTTATTTATTTATTTATTTATTTATTTATTTATTTATTTATTTACTTATTTATTTATTTGTTTGTTTGTTTGTTTGTTTGTTTGTTTGTTTATTTATTTATTTATTTATTTCCCCCAAAGCCCCAGTAGATAGCTGTACGTCCTAGTTGCACATCCTTCTAGTTGCTGTACGTGGGACGCGGCCTCAGCGTGGCCGGAGAAGCGGTGCGTCGGTGCGCGCCGGCGATCCGAAACCTGGCCGCCAGCATCGTAGCGCGCGCACTTCACCGCTGAGCCACGGGGCCCGCGCAAGGAAAGGACAGCCATTGTGATAGCTCCATTTAGAGACATACGCCGACGCTCCCAAGTGTCCGCGCCCTGCATTTTTCTGTATGTTACCAATTTCTCTCTCCAGGCCTTGTCTAGTGGCACGCGGCAATCTTTGTCAATGATAAAAATTATTGT
>NC_080771.1:40000-65000 GCF_020826845.1 Diceros bicornis minor | reverse complement strand
GGCCCTGGTAGCCGGAGGCGACACCCGCGCGGCGAGGCCCGTTCGGGTCCCAGGCGGTGGCCATTGCGGTCGGGCACCTGTCCGGGCAGGGGGAGGTCGGCGCGCACGGGGAGGACGGCGCGCGCACGCCAGGGACCGCGAGGAAGGGCAGCGGGCACGCAGGGAGGCGGCCTGGGGAAGGCCTCGGGCGCGGACGGGCCACCAGGAAAACAGGCACGGGATCCCACCGCCACCGACACTCGGAGGCGGTCCCGTGACGCCCGGGACGCCGGCCGGCCTCGGCCACCCTTGCGCCTCCCTCGGCTCGGCCCCACCGCCGGGGCCTCTGCGAGACGCCCCCACCGCGGGAGCCGTCCCTTCCGCCCACCCCGTCCATCCGCCTGGCCCGCTCCGGGGCTCGCGCCCCCGAGGGAACACACGCCCGGGGCGCGGTACCCCGGACCGTGCCCGCACACCACCACCGGCTGCGGCTCGTCACGGGAGCGGGCGGAGAGCTAGCCGCTCCCCGCGCGAGAGCGGGCGGCGCCCGGACGGGGCTCTTGCCCCACACCCCGGGCACGCGGCGGGCGGGCCGCGCACACGCCCACGCGCACGCGCGGCCCCGCGCCAGACGCCGGACGCCGGCCGGGCCGGGCGGGACCCTCCCCCGACTCGGTGAGGGGAGGCGCCGGCCGCGGTAGGCAAAGGGCGGCTCTGCCCACACGCAAACGGTGGTCACACCACCGGCTACCACGCGCGGAGAAGGAGGGGCAGCAGCTGGGGGATCCGGGAACCCCAAAGGCACCCTCTCGGATCGCTAGAGAAGGCTTTCTCGCCGAGGGCGCGTCGCACCCACCCATCGTCCCCCGTCGGGACCGCGAGGGCACTCCTGGGTGCCGGGGCTATGCGTGGGTCTGCGGTATGGGTAAGCATGGGGCAAATCCGAGCGTTCGCGGTCAGGGCCACGAGCCCGCGCTTCCACGGGCTCCTCCTCTCGTCTGACATCACGGGGCTCATCAAAGCTTTACGGGGCACCCGCGACGCCTGGAACTCAGAGCTTCCGTCAGGTGAAACCGACAAAGAAGCAGAGAGCCCAAAGGAGGTGCCAGCTAACCGGCACCCCTCGAAAGACAGCCAGCGCCATGCCGCTGGCTCGGCCCGCCGAGATCGCTCAACGCACCCGCGTGCCAGCCCCAGCGACGGAGGACACACGGCGTGCACCCAGCCAGTCAGTCTCCACGCGGCAGGCCGGTGGGACGACGAGGCACCCGCCCCCGCGAGGGGAAACGGGCATGCCTCCCCTACCGACTGGACCCCCGTCTCGCCTCAGACACACCATCGTAGCGGTGACCCGAAGGGGTCGCTGGAAACGGGAAACGACACCACCGCTCGGCCTCAGGCACCTGACGGACGACCTGGAGCGCTCCAGGGGCACCACCAAGGACCGGGCGACACACACCCACACACCCGGGGGAGCGTGCGGTGCGGCGGCGGCACGGCCCACCCCACCTCGGGGAGGCCCACTCGCCAGACGCGGCCGAGAGGCCACACGGAGTGTCCACTGCGTCACAAAGACCTCGGCCCCACCGACGCCACAAGGCAGAGGGCGGGAGAGCGAGGTCGGGCCGGGTTCCGCACCCCTGCCTTCCACACACCACCGACGGGCGGGGAGGAGAGGCGAGGGGCCCGTGGGCAGAGCGAGAAGAGCGGGCCCGTTTGACACAAACGCCCGTCCCTCGCCTGGCACGGCTTAGGCCCGGCCCAGGAGAGCACGACATCACCACATCGATCACCACGGCGCGACACGCCTCACGGAGACAACGACAAGAACAGCGGCAGTCACCGAGGGAGAGACTGCCTCAGCCTCACCGCTTCCCCCCCACCCCCGAGTCGTGCAGCAGCGGGCCACGACCCCAGGAGGTGAACGCCTGACACGCGGTGGCGCGGGAGCCCGAGGCGTGGGGTAGTCGCGACCGCACCGGGGTTGCCTGCGGCGGGGAGCGCACCGGGTAGAGGACCCGCGCCACCTCCCCCGCCGCCCTCGGGTGCTGGAGACCGGAGGCGGCACCGCGGATCGGGACACCTGGGACGCACAGGAGCCGGCGCGCAGGCCCAGCCCAGGCGGGCGGGCTCAAGTGGCAGGGGCAGAACCGGGCCTCCACCCCACGGTCACAGCCCGGAGCCCCGCCACGCGCGTCCAGAGGCCCAACGACTCCCAGGCGACAAACGTCCGGAGACAGCGTGTCAGCACCTATCTGGCAGCGAAAAACGACCATTTCGGGCGAAAGAATGGCCGCACCAGGCGACGGGGCCCACCCACGGATCACGGCGGCACCCCTTGGATCACGGGCCCGGTCACCAGGCCCCCGGCACCACCCCATCGCCACCAGCCCCGGAGCCCCCGCGACCATCTGGTCGACCCCGGAAGTGCGGCGGCAGAGGGGGCGCGGGGGCACGCGGGACCCGCGCCCGGCAGGGTACACCCTCGCCGTCTCGCCCTCGAGGGCAGGCGGCCGGTCCATCCTCCTCTCCGGGGCAGGACTTGGGGAAAAAAAAGATTCCTCAGAGGCGCCCCAGGCGACCGGGCCCCACACGGGCAGGCCGGCGTCCGTCCACGTGCCCCCCTACCCCACCCGGGGCTCCACCTGCCTCTCGAGCCGGTCCCCACCTCCGGACCCAGAGGCTTTCGGAAAACTTGGCGATAGAAATCCAGCGCGACGACCCGGACCCACGCGGTCACGTGTCCGGGACGGGGACGCCCTCTCCCCGGCCCACCCTCGAGGGCGGGGGCCGGTCCGCGCTCTCCTCCGGAGCGGGACTTGAAAAACATCCCTCGGAGTCGCCTCCGACGACCGGGCCGCCACCACGGACGGCCCGGGCCGGTCGGTCCCCACCGCCAGAGCGGGACTCGGAAAACGCGGTGAGAAAAGTCGAGTCCGACGACCCGGAGCCACCCGTGCCCGCGGCCGAGCCGCCGCCGTCTCGCCCTCCACGGGCCTCCCCGCAAGGCCCGGGCCGGTCCCCGACCTCCGGAGCGGGGCGCGAGCAAGAAACCGGTGACACGGAGGGCCCGACGACCCGGGCCGCACGGGGGACGCCAGCCGGGCTCGGGAACCCCCCCCCACCTCGCCGGCCCCGGTCGGTCCCCGAGGGTCGCAGTGGCACCGGCGTCTGCTGGTCGACCCGTCCGGGCGGCCCCGCACACCCGCCGGCCTCGAGGAGCGCGGCGACAGCCACCTCCCCACACTCTCCTGCACGTCCAATCTCCGCCCGGCGGACGACGCGCCCGCGCCCCGGCACGACCGGGACCGATCCCGCCACTGCCACCGGCCTCCCGGAACTCCGCCTCGGTCACCGCGGCCAAGTCACCTCCCTTGCCGAGGTCGCCGGAGCTCCGGAGGACAGAAACGATATAAAAGCGGCCGCCAGGTGGCACCGGACAACCGGCGCGAACGTCAGCGGGACGGATCCGGATCCCTGGCCGGCCGGGGCGCGCAGCCGGGCCGCCTGGCGGCCCGACCCCGTCCCGACCCACCCCGGGTCCCATCTCCCGGCCCGGCGCGGCCAGGGGGCATCCGCCTCGGGGCTCCCAGCCGGCACGGCGCGACCCCGGCCGCCGGAGAGGGACTCGGAAAACGTGTGTGTTTCGCGCGCTCGCCCGTGAGGGGACGGGGAACATTCCCTCAGAGACGCCAGCAGGGGCGCCGGGACTGCCGGCACCGGCTGGCTTCCCGGGGTGGCCCCGGGCGCTTCCCGGGCGCTTCCCGGGCTCCCGGGAGGACTCAGGGAAACGCGGCGGGCGGGGCACCGCCAAAACGAAACCGGGCGAGTCGTCAGAGGACGACGACGACAGGGGAACGACGGAGCAACTGTCCGCATCCCGTCACTTCCAACCCGCGACGGCTTCCCAAGGCGGGCAGGCAAAGCCCAGAGGCCGCCGGGGAAACGACGGCGACGCCTGACCGCACGGAGGTTGAAGAGACACGAACGTGTCTCCCTCCGCGCGGGCCGCGACACAGTCCCGAGACAGCGCGCGGGGCTGGGGAGCGTGGGTGCAAATGCACCAGTGGCGACCAGAACATCGATGTCAGCGGTCCTTACCGTCGTGACAAACGAGCAGACCCACAGAAAGTGGTGGGGGGTGGGGGAAGAGACTTCACAGCCATCCGCTCAACAGATCAGGTTCCAGTACGTCCGTACAAGGCCACGCTGCGAGTGTGTGTGTGTGCGTCTGCACGTGCGTGTGTTTGAGATGAGATACCTGTTGAACTGTTCCCTGAAACTAGAAAACGAAGAAAGGTGTAGATCTTTTGCCGGTTAAAAATAATAACATTAATTGTTTCACGAAGAAAGTTGTAGATCTTTTGCCGGTTAAAAATAATAACATTAATTGTTTCACGAAGAAAGTTGTAGATCTTTTGCCGGTTAAAAATAATAACATTAATTGTTTCACAGAACCGGCCAAACCTGCCAAAACTGAATTTTGGCCATCATGCAAAAGCAACCCACGGGAGTAAAAAGATGGCCTCTCCATCAAATGGGAGTAGGGCGACTGAACATCCACAGGCAAGCAAGCAAACACACAAAAGACCCTTGACCGGGCGGGCCTCGTGGCTTAGCGGTTAAGTGTGCGCGCTCCGCTACTGGCGGCCCGGGTTCGGATCCCGGGCGCGCACCGACGCACCGCTTCTCCGGCCATGCTGGGGCCGCATCCCACGTACGGCAACTAGAAGGACGTGCAGCTATGACATACAACTATCCACTGGGGCTTTGGGGGAAAAATAAATAAAGTTATTTTTAAAAAAAACTTTACTTTTTATACCGTCTTTACTGAAAACACCCTTCTTCCTTTTCCTTGAATATGAAGGTGTTTCCCTTATTAATTTTTAGTAGCTTTAGTCACATATACATATTTTTGTGTGTGTGTGAGGAAGATCAGCCCTGAGCTAACATCCATGCCAATCCTCCTCTTTTTGCTGAGGAAGACTGGCCCTGAGCTAACATCCGTGCCCATCTTCCTCCACTTTATGTGGGATGCCGCCACAGCATGGCCTGACAAGCCGTGCGTCGGTGTGCGCCCGGGATCTGAACCCGGGCCGCCAGCAGCGGAGCGGGAGCACTTAACCGCTACGCCACAGGGCCGGCCCCCTAATCACATACATTAATTAGAATTTTTAGGGGACCGCCCAGCCCAGTGACGTAGCAGTTAAGTTCGCATGCTCCACCTCAGTGGCCCAGGGTTCACTGGTTCGGATCACGGGCTCAGACACACACACCACTCTTAAAGCCGTGCTGAGGTGGCATCCCACATAGAGTCACTAGAAGAATGGACAAGTATGACATACAACTATCTACTGGGGCTTTGGGGAGAAAAGAAAGGAAAATAGGAGGAAGATTGTTAATAGATGTTAGCTCAGGGCCTCAATATGTGTCACAAACATGTGGAAACTAAACAACGGGCTACTGAACAACTGTTGGATCAATGAGGAAATCACAGGAGAAATCAGAAAACGTTGGGCCAGCCATGACGGCCTAGGGGTTACAGTTTGGTGCACTCCACTTCGGCAACCCAGGTTCGGTTCCCAGGCGTGGAACCACGCCACTCCTTGGTCAGTAGTCATGCCGTGGTGGTGGCTCTCGTAGAAGAACTAGAAGGACTTACAACTAGAATAGACAACTATGTATCAGGGCTTTGGGGAGGAAGTAAATAAAAAGAGGAAGATGAGCAACAGATGTTAGCTCAGGGCAAATGTTTCCCAGGCCCCCCCCCCAAAAAAAAATAGTAATCCCTCACTAGAGTTAAAAAAATATACCTAGAGACAAATCAAAATGAAAACACAACATACCAAAACTTATGGGCTGCAGCAAAAGCAGCGCTAAGAGGGAAATGAATAGAAAAACAGGCCTACCTCAACAAACAAGAAAAATCTCAAATAAACAAGCTTGCCCTATACCTAAAGGAACTAGAAAAAGACCAAACAAAGCCCAAAGTCAGTAGAAGGAAGGAAATAATAAAAATCACAGCAGACATTAATGAAATAGAGACTAAAAAAATACATACATAAAATAGAAAGGAAACTAAGATCCAGTTCTTTGAGAAGATAAACAAAATGGGCAAACCCTCAGCCAGAATCACTGAGAAAAAAAGAGAGAAGACTGAAATAGATAAAATCAGAAAGGAAAGAAGAGAAGTTACAACAGACACCACAGGAATGCAAAGGATTATAAGAGACTGTTATGAAAAGCTATACGCCCACAGACAGGATGATAACCTAGAAGAAATGGATAAGTTCTTAGAATCCTGCGACCTCCCAAAACTGAATCAAGAAGAAAGAGAGAGGGCCCGCCCGGTGACGTAGCGGTTAAGTTCACCCATTCCGCTGTGGTGGCCCAGGTTCCCTGGTTCGGATCCTGGGTGTGGACCTACTCACCGCTCATGAAGCCATGCTGAGGTGGCGTCCCACATAGAAGAGCTACAACTCTACAACTATGATACAGAGCTATGTAGTGGGGCTTTGGGGAGAAAAAAGAGGAAGATTGGCAACAGATGTTATCGCAGGGCCAATCTTCCTCCAGAAGAAGGAGGAGGAGGAGGAGGAGGAGGAGGAGGAGGAGGAGGAGGAGGAGGAGGAGGAGGAGGAGGAGAAGAAGAAGAAGAAGAAGAAGAAGAAGAAGAAGAAGAAGAAGAAGAAGAAGAAGAAGAAGAGAGAATCTGAATAGACCAATCACAAGTAAAGAGATTGAAACGGTAATCAAAAACCTCTCAGAAAAGAAAAGTCCAGAGCAAGACAGCTCCCCTGGTGAGTTCTACCAAACATCCAAATAAGACTCAATATCTGCCCTTCTCAAATTCTTCCAAAAAATTAAAGAGGAGGGGAAGCTTCCTAACTCATTCTACGAGGCCAATATTACTCTGACATCCGAACCGGACAAGGACAGCATAGAACAAGAAAAATACAGGCCAATATCACTGATGAACATCGATGCAAAAATCCTCAGGGAAATATTAACGACTCGAATACAACACATCCCAAGGATCATCCACCACGACCCAGCGGGATTTATTCCAGGCATGTGGGGATGGTTCCACGTCCACAAATCAATCAAGGTGAACACACCACGTTAACAAAATGAGGAATAAAAACCACGTGACCATCTCAATAGAGGCAGAGGAAGCATTGGACAAGATCCAACATCCATTTATGATAGAAACTCTCGAGAAAATGGGCATGGAAGGAAAGTACCTCAACAGAATGAAGGCCACACATGGCAAACCCACAGCCCAACCTCATACTCAACGGAGAAAAACTGAAAGCCATTCCTCTGAGAACGTGAACAAGACAAGGATGCCAGCTCTCACCACTCTTATTCGGCATACTCCTGGAAGTCTGAGCCAGATCGATGAGGCAAGAAAAGGCAATAAAAGGGATCCAAGTCGGACAGGCAGAAGTGAAACTCTCACTATTGGCGGGTGACACGATTCTCTATATAGAAAACCCTCAGGAATCCACCGAAAACCTCCTGGAAATAATCAACAAATACAGTCGAGTTGCAAGATACAAATCAACAGACAGAAATCAGTTACATTTCGACACACTAACGACAAACTAGTGGAAAGTGAAGTTGAGAATACACTCCCATTTACAATCACCGCACAAAGAAGAAAATAGCAAGGAATAGACTTTACCGAGGAGGTGAAAGACCTATACGCTGAAAACTGTAAGACGTTACCGAGAGAAATCGAAGAAGAAAGAGATGGAAAGATGTTCCATGCTCGTGGATTGGAAGAGTAAACATCGTTAACGAGGTCCGTTTGTACAGAATTCTCTCATCCTCAACTTCCCGACCTTGCCAATAAGATAAGAACGTCACTCTCCTCCTGGGATAGAGAGGACATCTTCCTCGGGGTGTGTGTGTGGAGGGGAGGGTGGTTGGTTGGTTGGTTGACCGACCTCCTGCTTCCAGGAAGCAAAGAAGGAGGGTCAGTCAGCACTCCATTCTTGCACCTGCTCCCTGATGGGGGTAAGGTTTTGCTCGTTTGTTGTTGTCGTCCTCTTTAAAAGCGTCTGTGTGTAGCTCAAAACAATACCCCAGCGTCCTTTCCGTCTCAGTGTTTGACCCGAGGTTTCAGCTTTTGACAGGAGGAGGGACACGTTTCTCTGGGGCACTCATTTTTATGACACGATGGTGTGGGTGAAGAAGGATAAGATGGGCGGGGGTGGGCCCGTGCCTTTTCTTTTCGCACGTGGTGGAGAGACGACTCGGCTCTTGCCAGACGGGATCTCATTTCCCCGTGAACCATCGGGCGGGCTATCAGGGGTAAAGAGGGAGAGCAAAGGTTTGAAGGACGTGGAGAAGATGTGTTCCAGATGCCAGGGTCTCCGGATTTCACCGGAGGCACACGAAAGTCACTGATTTCTGGACCACGTTTACGGCCGATGTCACGCGTAGGTCATTTTGAAACGAGGAGGCTACCGTCTGAGCCAATTTGGATATCGTCTCCAGCTCCCCCGAGCGGTGGAGCTGTGCGAGTCTAAGATGGGGCACATCCAGGGAGAGAATTGTGCCAGGGAAAGGGAGGCAGCAGTAAGTCATCGAGGATAAGGTCTTTAGAGGAGACTGACTCTTCTCAAGTGGATGAGGTAGCAGGAGATTTTTGTTTCATGGGTGTTAGCTATACGGGTTGGGAGGGAGCCGGGGGAGGGGCGGGGGCTTGTGGTGGTGGGGACACGGGTGGTGTTTATGTCCTGGTTAAGGTGAAAACACTCTTCAAGTGGAGATTTTTGTGCAAGGGTCCGGTCTGGCAGGACGGGAGGGTGCGGGTGGGTCCATTTAGCACGAAATCAGAAGAATCTGTAGCAGTAGTCCAGCCTCAGGCCTTTTGAGAAATAGGCAGAGAGGGGAGTTGAGCTTCATTCGTGACGGCAACCGGGACCTCAGGAGTAACAACTTCCATGTAAGAAGTAAAACTAGAACATGCTGTAGGAGGAAGAATTCTAAGAGAAAGAATTGGGGGTACAGGGCCAGCAAAGAGATTTTAAGACTTGACCTCAGAAGCGTGATCCATAAAAAGAAATGGAGACATTGGAAATCATCAAAATTAAACTCCTAGGTTCTGTGAAACACCCTCTTAAGAGGACGAAACGACCAAGGACAGAGTCTGGGGGCAGAAAATCTGTGCAAACCACACCTCTGATTGGAATTTGTAAAGAACCCTCAAAATGCAGTAGCAGTATCTTGGGAAAAAAAAAAATCCAAATACACAATAAACAAAAAGACAGAGCAGGCATCTCACATGGAGAGGAGGAGATAACCGATGAATTTACAAATCTGCACGTGAAAAGATGTGAGCCGTTTCCTGGAGATGCAAATGAGAATCGGAGTGAGATATCCTCGGGACACATTTGTCAGAATGCCTTCAGCAAAATACGAGAACAGTATCAAACTGCTAGCGAGGTCGCGGACGGACAGGCCGAGTCACTCACTCACGCCTCCCTGGTGGTGATGTAAAGTGGCATGGCCACTGCGGAAAACAGCGTGGGGGTTTCCAAGACTCACCAGCAACAACGACAAGAAAAAAACGACGACAGAAAATTGCAACCTCTAAGCCCTCGGAACGTCCTGCCTCCTAAGAGTGTCTTTGTTTAGCTGGGGCCTTGGGTGGTTGAGGGCCCCAGTGTGATTTCTGGCGCGGGGTCGGGGGGGGGTGGGGGGCGTGGGGGGGTGGGGGGGGGCTCGGGCCGTGCGGTCTCAGGTGGAGCTCCAGGAAGTCAGCTTCGTGGAGCCCTGTGAGTCCTTCTGGGGAGGCAGGCATCAAGCTCAAGGGTGCTCTGGAGGACACCACGCCCGAGCGGCCCGAGAACTTTCATGTTCATTCACGAAAAATCCTGGACACGAATGTTCTCAGCAGCTCTGTTCATCACAGCCCCGGATGGGAAACCACACAGATGTCTGATAAATAAATGGCAAGCAATAGGATATACTGGAGTATATGAGGAAGCCATTTGGTGTAAAACGAATTCAGCCTGACCTTGTTTTTCCAAAAGGGCCAGATGTGGCCTTTGAGCATAGATTGTCTATCTGCTTTAGGCATTTACTAGGCCACAAAGACAAGAATAAATGCCCTTAAGCTAAAGTAACTTCCCCCACATCAGCATTTCCTGGAGGGTAAGCCTCTCTCTCTCTAGGCTAAGGATTGATTGCTGACCCGCTGTGACCACCCAGCTGGGGACCACAGACCTGCTCTCTGCAGTGTTCATCAATTGCTGTGTGAATCGCTGTGCCGGGTAGGCAGGCCCGGCAGGCAGGCCGGGCAATCTCGTGAGTGCTGTAAAAGGGACATTCCAATCCTGTGCGATAGACACTCTGACGGTATATAACCACGCGGTACACCCCACTTCTTTGGCGCCCTTCCTTCCTTGGGGAAGGAAGGCCCTGGGCTATGTGGTCCTCAAATTTGGCTCATAATAAACTCACCCCAATTCTGATTTATAGATTGGTTATGGATTACTTGCGTCAACCTGTCCTTCAACAGTCCCCCTCCCTTGCCTATGTCGCCGGAGCTCCGGAGCACAGAAACTATATAAAAGCGGCCGCTAGATGGCACCGGACAATCAGCACAAACGTCCCCGGGAGGGAGGGAGGGATCCGGAGCGCGGGCCCGCGAGAGTGCACAGCCTCCGCCCACCGCCCCGATCGTGTCCTGGCCCACCTCGGATCATGACTCTCACCCTGGGGCGGCCGGGAGGGCGTCCCGCGAGGCCCCCGGGCGTCCACCTCGGAGGTCCCAGCCGGCACGGCACAACCCCGGGCGCAGAAGGAGGACTTGGAAAGCTGAGGGGGAGGGGCAGTTGCTGGGAAGGAGACAGACTCCCCACACCACTCCCGGGCCGGGCCTGGGCCGGGCCGGGCCGGCTGGCTGATGCAGACGTGGAAAATTCCCTCGGAGACACCAGCAGGGGGGCTGGGGCTGCCGGCACCTGCTTCCCGGAGTGGCCTGAGTGCTTCCCTGGCTCCCGGGAGGGCTTCGGAAAACGTGGCGGGCGGGGACTGTCAAACCGAAACCACGCAGGCCTCGTCAGAGGACGACAACAATGACAGAGGAAGAACGGAGGAATTGTTTGTACCCTGTCACTTCCAGGCCACAAGGTCTTTCTAAGGCGGACAGACAAATCCCAGAGGCCACTGAGGAAATGACTGATACACTTGACCACAGCAAAGTTTAAAAGACAAAATGTGTCTCTGCACGGGCCACAAAAAAAGGTCCAAAGACAACACACAGGGGTGGGGAGCATGGGTGCAAATGCATGAGTGAGTGGGGATAAGAATACTGATTTCAGCAGTCCTTACCATCACGACAAACAAGCAAACCCACAAAAATGGTAGGGGGTAGGAGGCAGAGACTTCACAGCCATCCACTCAAGAAATCAAGTTCCAGTACATCCGTACAAGGCCACGCTGAGAGTGCGTGTGTGTGTGTGTGTGTGTGTGTGTGTGTGTGTGTGTGTGTGTGTGTTTGAAATGAGGTAAATGTTGACGTTGAACCGTTCCATGAAAGTACAAAAAAATATTTGTAGATCTTCTGCCATTAAATTTTTTTTTTTAACAGTGCACTTATTTCCCTCAAAAAAGAAAGGAAAAGAAGATTATGAAAGGCAAACAGAGGGGCCGGCCAGGTGTCGTAGCGGTGATGTTCACACACTCTGCTTCAGCGGCCCAGGGTTCACCCGTTTGGATCCTGGGCACAGACAGACCTACTCAGCGATCATCAAGCCACGCTGAGGCAGTGTCCCACATAGAGCAACTAAAAGGAGGTATAACTATGACATACATACAACTATCTACTGGGGCTCCGGGGAGAAAAAAAGAGAGGAAAAAAGGAGGAAGGTTGGTAATAGATGTTAGCTCAGGGCCTCAGTACGCGTCACAAACATGTGGAAACTAAACAACGGGCTACTGAACAGCTATTGGATCAATGGAGAAATCAAAAAAATATCGGGCCAGCTCTGATGGCCTAGGGGTTAAAGTTTGGTGCGCTCCACTTCGGCAGGCAGCTCAGGTTCCGTTCCCAGGCGTGGAACCACGCCGCTTCTCAGTCAGTAGTCACGCTGCGGTGGTGGGCTCACACAGAAGAACTAGAAGGACTTACAACTAGAATATATGTGGCAGGGCTTTGGGGAGAAAAAAAATAAAAAGAGGAAGATTGGCAACAGATGTCAGCTCAGGGCCTACCCCGCCCCCCCGCCAAAAAAAGAAAATTAAAGATTAAAAAAACATTTGAAAAGGCAAACATAGAGAGCAAAACAGGTAAAAAGCCAAAACCTTAGTCCTCTGCATACAGAGGCCTCTTCCTTTTTGAGCCTAGGAAAGTATTTTGACTAAACATAGAATTCCTGTCCTTGGTGTAGATTCACTCAAAGGTAAAGCAAAACCTGATACAATTTCCTTAACAAGAGCAGACTGGAAGTTAGAGAAGACTATGCTTTTAAGAAAGAGGAAACCAAATTCTAATTTTGCACCAGCTTACTTCTGATACTAAAACTCAGTTACCGAATCAAATCCATCTCCATCTTAACCAACTTGACCACACACAAAACTTTTTCCTCAGAGTTGTTTTTTCCCCACACACTTTTCACAGGCTTTTTAAAAAAACAAGAATGGCTATTTTTTATACCGTCTTCACTGAAAACATCCATCTTCCTTTCCATGAAGACAAAGACGTTTCCCTTATTAATTGTTAGTAGCTTCAGTCACATATATTAGTTAGAACTTTTAGAGGCCGGCCCAGTGGCGTAGCGGTTAAGTTTGCGTGCTCCGCCTCAGCTGCCGGGGGTCCACCGGTTCAGATCTTGGGCTCGGGCCTACGCACAGCTCATCAAGCCATGCTGAGGCGGCATCTCACATAGAGCAACTGGAAGGACGTACAACTATGACATACAACGATCTACTGCGGCTCTGGGGAGGAAAAAAATAAAAGGAAAAAAGGAGGAAGATGGGCAATAGATGTTAGCTCAGGGCCGATGTCCCAGATAATTTAATTAATTGATTGATCGATTGATTGATGGCTTCATTAAAGAATTTATAACGCCTAGAAACCTTAATTTTTAGTGAGAACTAAGAGGTAAGCAACTGTGAACTGTTTTGTCCGTTAGCATTTTGTGGCTTGGCAAATCCTATGAACACTTTATAATTTTTAGAAACATGTCATTTCATAGCATACTCTTCATAAAGCACAAGACATGTTTATTAATAGTCCCAAACATCTTTTAGTTTCTCTGTCCTCAGAAGCCAACAGTGGATAAACCTATATTTAGTCGTTAAGGTCTAATATTTTATCCTATTTGGAAACGATCTAGCTATTCAATTAATGTTTTTTTTTAAAGATTTTACTTATTTATTTTTCCCCCAACGCCCCAGTAGCTAGCTGTCTGTCATAGCTGCACATCCTCCTAGTTGCTGTATGTGGGACCCGGCCTCAGCGTGGCCGGAGAAGCGGTGCGTCGGTGCGATCCCGGGATCCGAACCCGGGCCGCCAGCAGCGGAGCGCGCGCACTTAACCGCTAAGCCACGGGGCTGGCCCTTCAATTAATGTTTTATCCCTTAATTTCACGTAGCCAAACATCCAGGTTTCAAGCTACCAAAGAGATTTTGGAAGTTGTTTTAAGTACACATGCCAGGGCCGGCCCCGTGGCTTAGCGGTTAAGTGCGCGCGCTCCGCTGCTGGCGGCCCGGGTTCGGATCCCGGGCGCGCACCGACGCACCGCTTCTCCGGCCACGCTGAGGCCACGTCCCACATACAGCAACTAGAAGGATGTGCAGCTGTGACAGACAACTATCTACTGGGGCTTTGGGTGAAAAAAAAAGGAGGAGGATTGGCACTAGATGTTAGCTCAGAGCCGGTCTTCCTCAGTAAAAAAAAAAAAAAAAAAGAGGAAGACAAGCATGGATGTTAGCTCAGGGCTGATCTTCCTCACACACACACACACACACACACAAAATAAGTACACATGCCATAAAATGTAACTCCTGCTAAAAGTTTATCAGAGTGACGTCAGCATCATGGTGGCATGAGTTGTTCCCTTCGCCTCTCCCCTCTAAGGTACAACCAAACAGACGTCTACTGACCGACACAGGGATTCCCTACACAGCACAACAAGATGCTGAGAGATCCATGCGGCTGTAGGGGAGGAAGGCAAACCCTCTACCGTCTTTAGGTCCTTCTGGCTGGGCTACAAATTAAATCGACACGAGATGGAGTAACAGGAGAAAATCAAACAAAGCTTTAGAACGTGTATACACGGGAGAGACTCAGGAAAAGGGAACAACTCACCAACACGGCCGAGCTGCCAGTTTAAATATTATCTTCAGCTTTAGCTTTTTAGACAGAGGAGGACCTTGGGGGTAGTGGTTTGGGATTTCAAAGAGGAGGAAGGCAATTTACACGGCGTTGGAAACGTAAATGGGCCAACTACAGACAAGGTGAGCTGAGACACATGTTTTACATGACATTAAAGTTATGTGATGGCATTAGTCCATCCCTGGAATAGCCCCTTCTATTTTAAATTCTTTTAGGCAGTTGGGGGGAGGTCAGAGTTCCTTTCAGAGTCTTTTGTTCTTAAAAACAATCAAGCCAAAGAGACACATTTTGGGTTGGCCCAGTCTGATCCCCCACACAGCTATACATCTGAAGGTGGGTGGACCGGACCCTCGGGAAGCCCTGGAACTAGGGAAGCGGCCCCTTCCTCCTGACGGTGGCGACGATGCAGGACATGGGTCCTCAAGCTGCAGCCAGCGTGACTGTGAGTGGAGGCAGGGGCAGCCCAGCCTGCGTGCAAACACTCACGGAGTGGCAGATGCCTGGCCTGTGAGAGCACCCACCGAGCGGTGGCAGTCCTGCCCGCATGAACTTGGAGTGGCCCGACCGGCACAACTGTGAGCAGATGGGGCAGGAACAGAAAAAACAGCCCCCTGTCACCCCCGCCCCCGCCGTGGCAGGTGGAGTCTGTGGCCAGAAGCATTAGAAGCCACAGCAGAAGCGGTGACCCAACCCCGCTTCACCAGCCGGGGGGGCCGCATATGAGTCCCTGGGTCCCTGGGCTCCCACCAGTGACGGCACACCTGTGAACCCAGCACCCCTGGCAGCAGTGCAACCGGCACCCCAAGACAACCTGGGAACAGCAGTGCAGGTGGTGCACGGGACAGCAGTGTGTGAGCCCACGGAGAGCCAGTGGAGGAACACAAGACCCGGGCAATCAGAACCAAAGTAACTGAAGCCTGACCCAAATAAGAGAAGGCCGTGACTACCACAAATGTGCCCCAGCAGAGGATCCATTCATCAAACAGCATGAAGATCGACAGTACAGTAACACAGCAGAACAGAAGGAAAATGACAACTCTCCAGAAACCAAACCCGAAGTCACAGACGATGACCATCTGACAGAGAACTCAAGACAGCTGCTCTAGGGGGCGGCCCCGTGGCTTAGCGGTGAAGTGCATGCGCTCCGCTACCGGTGGCCCGGGTTCGGGTCCGGGCGCGTACCGACGCATCGCCTGTCCAGCCATGCTGAGGCGGCGTCCCACATACAGCAACTAGAAGGGTGTGCAACTATGACACACAACTGCGTCCTGGGGATTTGGGGAGAAAAAGGGGGGGAAAAAAGGAGGAGGATTGGCAACAGATGTCAGCTCAGGGCCGGTCTTCCTCAGAACAAAAAAAAAGAGGAGGATTGGCATGAATGTCAGCTCAGTGCCGATCTTCCTCACACACACACACACACACACACACACACACACACACACACAGAGAAAACAACTGTCATAGAGAAACTCAACGAGTTACATAAAAACTCAGACAGAAGGACAGTTCGAGGAGCTCAAGAATAAAATTAACGAACAGAAGGAATACTTCAACAAAGAGATTGGAGCTCTAATAGAAAAACCAAACAGAAACTCTAGATATGAAGGACACAAATAGTGAGATTAAAAAATAAGGTTAAAGGCATTAAAAAAAAAAAAAAAAAAAGAGCAGACCCTATGGAGGAGAGAATTAGTGAGGTCTAAGATAGAAGCCTAGAAATGCTCCAGGTAGAGGAGGAGAGAGAACTAAGATTTTTAAAAAACCACGAAATTCTTTGAGAAATATCCAGCTCGATTAGGAAAAGTAACATAAGGCTTATAATCTCCCAGAGGGAGGAGAAGACAGGGAGAAAGGAGCAGAGAGCTTCTTCAAAGAAATGATTGCTGAGAACTTCCCAAACCTGGGGAAGGAACTGGACCTGCAAGTGCTGTGCGAGTCTAAGATGGGGCACATCCAGGGAGAGAATTGTGCCAGGGAAAGGGAGGCAGCAGTAAGTCATTGAGGATAAGGTCTTTAGAGGAGAGCGACTCTTCTCAAGTGGATGAGGTAGAAGGAGACCGGCTGGATTTGTGTGTGTGTGTGTGTGTGTGTGTGTGTGTGTGTGTGTGTGTGTGCGTGTGTGTGTGCGTGTGAGGAAGATCAGCCCTGAGCTAACATCCACGCTAATCCTCCTCTCTTTGCTGAGGAAGACCGGCTCTGAGCTAACATCTACATTGCCAATCCTCCTCTTCTTTTTCCCCAGAGCCCCAGTAGATGGCTGTATGTCACAGTTGCACATCCTTCCAGTTGCTCTATGTGGGTGTGGGAGATCAAGATTTGGCCACCCTGAAATATATCTCTTTACCTTTTTTTTTTTTTTTACTTTGAGAATTTTCAAAGGGCCCTGGAACTTCTCAAAGACATTTGCTCTCTTCCTATAAGGAGGAAGATACTAAACTTATTAGGCTTATTCAGTATGTTAAATTACATGGAAAGCATTGTCAGACAAGTGACGATAAGCCTGCTCAGGTGCTATTATGTGGGTAAATGTTATTCATATAGGTGTTTTAAAATTGTATAACGTTACTGAAATGCTGATCTGTCCTGATTATCAGTCATAATTCTGGTTATTATTATTTTAAAGTGTTGTATGTCACAAAATTAACCAAATTTCTTTGTCAATTGCCATTTTGAGGTCTTGTTGTTTACAGACTTATTTCTTTGCTCTAATGCTTTTGCAAAATATGTTTCAACTTCAGAAAAATTCATGGAAAGGACTCTGATATTTACACTGGAATACAGGTTTCTGACAAACTTTCTGATCACGAAAATGAACGTGGTAAGAAATTACAGAAATCTGATGGAGAAACCGACTTCATGAAGCTGCTAACAAAAAGGTTGGGATCAAGAATGGATTACACAGGACTGAATCAACTGATAAGGATAATTATAATTTCTATGATTTTTCATTTGAAGTGTTGCTGAATTTTCAATGTTTTGTTTTTTCAGATTTAAGGAAAACTTTTTCTCTTTTCTCCTGAGCTAGCTATGATTTATAGCAATTTGGTAAATGATATTTTTGTCAGTAAAATTGAAATATTTATCTTTTTCTCTCTATCTGATCCCTCAAATTTGGAAACTCTTAGTGAGTGAGTATTGTTGTTTTCATGGCAATATAGTTACTTGCATAAGTTCAATAAGAATCTGTTCTCCTTATCACAGGACACAATTGGAAACACTGGTTATGTTACCAAGGTTGTAACTGGAACATCATATTTGCGATATCACCCTGCAGCTTCTGAGGAATGAAGATTTGACTTTATGGAATAAAGCCACATGGAAATATTGGCCTGGTACCTTATGTTCCAAGCAGCACTTACCAGGATAAGTCAAGAATGTCACTTATCTGTCAGGTACAAGGAACCTCGAAATATTTGGGGGGAACCTCAGAAGAGAGGAATTCACCCAAATCTATGGGTATTGCAGACAAAGTCTGATGACAAAATCCTTGGCTTTGCTTTCCTGGCCTCGAGAGACCTTTAAAGTTCAATGTGAGATTCCTTATCAAAAGTTCCAGCAAAGCAGATTTAAAAGAGCCTATGTGATCAACTGCTATTCTTGCTGTACTTATGTAAATAATTGGGCCAACTCTATTGGAACTAGACTTATTTTGCAAACTAGTTTTAATTTTGCTATCTTAATAAAAATGAGGGTGATTTTGGAGAGAAAAATTATATTTCGGTAAAAACTATTTCAGTATAAATTTGCGGATATTAGATCCTAGTTTTGTTGTCTTTTGAGGTTTTTGTCTTATATCTGTTGACTGGACTGGATCCTGATTTCTTCTAGTCTCCTGAAACATCTGGCGACAGATGTCCAAACTAACGTTTTTGATTTTTTTCCATCATTTTCATTGGAAATCGCTGAAAACTAAACCTGCCCTTTTTCCTGAAGACTTACAAACTGAAGCCGATGGACTGGACTTGACATAAACTTAAGAGATGACCTGACGACACCATCAGAGACATTTTAAACTGCAAAAGATACTTGGACGCTGACATCTAAAATGCTTCTTCACTGGCTGTCCTCTGAACTCAAAAACACGTTTCCAATCGGCTCCAACCATTAACCTTGTTTCTCTTTTGTTTCCATAGAAATGCTTCTATTAAATACTTGATTGCTTGCTTCCACAATATAGGCGTCACCTTGAGAGCCCACCTGCATCACCACCTTCTGAAATGAACTTAATTGAACCGACCTATTATCAGGACTAAGAAACGTGTTCAGTGAGATGAAACAATCTACCAACTCAGCTTCTGGACTATGAAACTTCTGTAAGTTTCAAAAGGACTGTGAAACTTTTAGTTTCAGAGGCGGGACTGTGGGAGATCAAGATTTGGCCACCCTGAAATATATCTCTTTACCTTGATTGTTTTCTCTGAGGGACATTTGACCTCCCCCACTAACTGCCTAAAGAATTCGACATGGTGGCTCCTTCCTGGAACAGATCTTCTATCATGATGGCTGTAATGATCATGTAAAATAGATGTTACAATGGGAGGGGCACCAAGCCCCTTTTATCCCAAAACTCTAACTCTCCCTGACCACATTCTCTACAGCTGACCCCGAAAAGAATGGTCCTCCTGCCCTCTGAAGTCCCAGGCCACTACCCACCCCCAACACGCTCCTCGCCTTTAGCTGCAATACTTAGGCAAGCAGCTTAGACAGAGGGACGAGTTGCTCATTTCTGAGTTTCTCCCATGTATACATGTTCTTAAACTTGGTATTATTTTCTCCTGCTAACCTGTCTCGTCGATTATTTGGCCAGCCATAAGAACCTTAAGGGAAAGGGCAGAGGGAGATTCTCCCTCTTCCCCCGACATGGGACACGGCCTCAGCATGGCCGGAGAAGCGGTGCGTCGGCGCGCGCCCGGGATCCGAACCGGGGCCGCCAGCAGCGGAGCGCGCGCACATAACCGCTAAGCCACGGGGCCGGCCCTGACCAGCTGGAGTTTTGTTTCGTGTGTGTTAGCTATTGAGGCGGGGGAGCGGCAAGGAGGGAGAGGGGTGGTGGGGGTGGGGGTGGGGGTGGTGTGTCTGCTCTGGGTGAGGCGAGAAAACTCCCCAAGTGGAGATTTTTGTAGAAGGGTCCGGTCCGGCAGGACGGGAGGGTGCGCGTGGGTCCATTTAGCGAGCAATCAGAAGAATCTGTAGTCGCTGAGACTCAGGCCTCTTGGGAAAGAAGCAGAGAGAGGAGTTGAGCTTTGTTCCTCAGAGCAACTGGCGCCTCACGGGTAACCACAGAAGGTTCCCAGAACAAATGAAGTTGCGGGAGCCAGCGTGCCCTGTGTGCTGCTCTCAGCCCGAAGGCGGGCAGGCGGGCAGCTGCTCCCGTCCTGCACTCTCCCACGGTCCGGGTCCCGCCCCCAGCCCCACTCGCACCCACAGGGGAGGGCGGCCCCGGAACAAGTCTCCTCTCATCCACCATCATCTCGCCACCCTGACGGCTTTGCCCGAGATACCAACTCGGCTGTACCCACGCCCATGCGGGATTTTCCTTCGGACGAGGGGCCCGGGTTCACCACGGAGGATGAAACCCCTAGCCTTCCGTTGCCAAGTGGGTGGGACTCGCCAGCCAGGGGGGGGGGGAAGGGAGGTCAGGCCCATTCACTCCAATGGGCCTCACGGAATGGTTTCATTGAAATGCAGAAAGCTCTGCGGTCAAGTCGGAGCCTTTCACTTCGCCTCGGGCGTCTCTCCACTGAATGGCTCTCTTCAACTCCCCCACCCTTAGGCTGCAGCTTCCAAACTGCAGGGAGAGAGGGAGGGAGCATGGATGTCTGAGAAGCGCGACTCCTCTGGGACAGAAAGAGCACCCCCCCCCGCCCCCGCTTTCCCTAACCCGCTAAACCACTTGAGAATCAGGGCCGTGGGGACTGACGTCCCGGTTTACGTCTTCCTCACTGCGTGGCGCGTGGCACGGGGCGGGGGCGGGATGGGGAGCCGAATCAAAGGGGGACACCAAACAGATAATCTCGGTGTGTCGGAGTTCACGGGACAAACGCGGGCTTGGAGTCCCGAGGGCCGGGAGAGGCCTGGCAGGGGATGGTTTGACTCATCCACCCTGGGTTACGGGCCCAGCAAGCAAACTCCTAACTGGCGACGCTCTGCTCTAGGTGCAGGTTTTGATCATTCGTCTTCAAGTCCGCTGGATCGGTCTGTCCTCCCTCTCCCACCTGCTTCCCGCGGGAGGTCCTCAGTCTCGTGCCGCATACCCACTGGCGATTTCACGCATCGCCTCCTCACCCTTAAGAAGAGGAAGGATGATGGACAAACATGAAGGAACCCCCACCGACAGCACCTCCGAGTGAACGGGGGGGGGGGGAGGGGCTCTCTCTCAGTGGGCGAACGGTGACTCCAAGTCGTGATCCCGAGATTTGACTTTAAAAATCAAATAACCCTGGAACAGTGAACTCGACGAGGAGGATGTGAACGTACCTCGTGCCACTGCCGTACGATTATGAAGGGTGAAAAGGCTAGGTTGTAAGTGCTGTCCATCTTGAAGCACCATTTTAAAGAACAGAACAATAAACACCCTCTCTCCTTGACCCGGAGCAGGGGATTGCCTGCGTCTGTCAGAGAGGGTCACGTCACCTGCACCGTGACCCACCAGGGTTCAGCCATTTGAAATCGGTCCTTCCTCTCGAGGTGACTAAAACTCGCCAATGACAGCAGGTTGTAGGCGCTGTCATTCCCGTCAAGGAAAGGCAGGGAGAATTTCAGCGTTTCAAAGCATACCCTGTCCCCCTTTCACAGCAAGTACCAGCTGAATTATGTGTAATTTCTGAATCGGCTTTCTCCCGGAGTCACTTCACTTCTCTCTCTTGGTGGTGGTGGTGGTGGTGGGGGGGGCAGGGCGCGCCGTGGGGGGGAGGCGGGGCGGCACTTGGAACCAGCGCAGAGCAGCTAAGGCTGTTGCCAAATCTTTCTGTCGGTGCCCACGCATGCAGACTGTGTGTGACCCGAAGGATGTACAGCATCCCACTGAGGGGTGAGGGTGGGGGAGTTTCCGGTGTGTAAGCCTGCGTTCAGCAGGCATAGGGGAGGAGAAACGATGTTCCCGCCGCTATCCCCCTTCTGAGTCCTTGGCTGAGCCCACCCCGGCCCGGTAACAAAAAGACAGATCCAGAAGAGAACGACAGAGAGATTAGGAACGCGTGCAAGGGCACGTCACTCGGGGAGAAGCCTAAAGCGGAAGTCACTCGAAGTGGCGGCTCTGACTGAATTCCAGCTCCTAGAGCACGTCACACCACGGACAATCCAGTTGTAGCGAAATGACAGGAGAAAGGAAAGCGGCTCTAGGCTTCCGAGGCCAGCCACCTGTGGGAAGGTCAATCAAGAGATGGGAGGAGTCAAGGTTTTGTTTGAAACAGAGTCCTCCGGGCTAGCGTCTGGGCTGACAAGCGTCCTCCCTGGTTCAGGGAGGGCACCTTTCCCGTGGGAGCTTCATCTCCCGATTTCAGGTCAGGACGACAAGGGAGAGGTCCCGTGCCCTTCTCGCGCCCGCTGTTTCTCAAGGCCAGGGCCTCGAATTCCAAAGAACCCATGTGCCAGAGCGGGTCGATGTGGGGGCAACCTATTCCGGCTCCCTGACTTCACAGGGAAGACTGCTCTCTCCTCATTCTAGGGAAAGCTCCCAAACCACCGTCACCCAGTACGGTCCACCTACACCAACCGTCCCTCCCTCCTTTCGAAATAATTTCTGCAGTGGCAGAAGGACGGACATGCCACACACGCCCCCCAGTCCACCTTCACCTCCACCCCCACCGTCTGCTTCCTTGAGGGCCGAAAGTGCTGCGTCCGAGAACGGAACGGGACTCGGAAACATTCTAAAGGGATGACTCGGGCCTGCCTGTTGAAAAAAGCACCCTGCCGTTAATCTGATTGGTCTTTCCCCGGGGTGTGTGTGTGTGTGGGGGGAGGGGGCGTTGTTAATTTTGAGGTGATGCGAATGTCCTGGAAATAAATATATATTGGTGACGGCTGTGCCACTGTGTGAATAGACTCCCAAGGCCCACCGGCTGGTGCACTTTTTAAAGGCTTGATTTTACAGGACGTGACCTCAATTTTCAGAGTGATGAAAATTAGGTAGGTGGGTCGGTCTGCAGGTAGTCGGCTTGTCGGTGGGTCTCCCTACCTTTATCACATACACACATAAAGGGAAGAGACAGACAGACGGAGACGGAGACAGCTAGTTCGTTATCGACACTGGGCACAGACATTCATCTGAGTGCTCTTACCCGTTCCCCAAGCTAATAACGTCTGTGTAGATCAAGATCACCCACATAGGAGAACGAGAACCACTTCCCAACAAGCAAGAGGGTCGGTGGGCCTCCACCTCCACCTCCACCTCCACCTCCACCTCCACCTCCACCACTTGCATTTGGCAGAGGAGTGGGAAAGCCGGATGGTGGCAAAAAAAGGAAGGCCCATCCCGACGAGAGGTGTTTGGCGTGTGGAAAAGCTGGAGGCGGGCTGACTAGAAGAAGGGCGTCCTATGTAACGGGGGGGGGGGGGGGGGGGGAGCAGATTTGCTTTCCTCTTTGCTCCCAAGTTGGGTGGGAGGGAGAGGTCCTAAGTCAGGGGCCCAAATGAGGACAGCCGTCAGTTGAGTGGTGACCCTGAATCTCTGAGCGTTTTGGGCCCATCGCCGCGGAGGTGTGCTTTGGGCTTTGCAGCCCGAAAGCCCTCCTCCTGTGAGTTTTCCGCCGGACGCCTTTTGTGGAAAGAGAAACTCGATTGTGCTGCCTGCCTGCCTCCGTCCCTGCCAGCCTCCCTTCTTTCCTCCTGCTCCGTTCCCTCCCCCCTCCTCGCTCTAGCTCTCTGAATACAAAGTAAGGACAGTAATTGTTTTTTTCTGTTTTGACATTTTTTACTTACTTACTTACTTACCTTTTTATTTATTTATTTATTTATTTATTTATTTATTTATTTATTTACTTATTTATTTATTTGTTTGTTTGTTTGTTTGTTTGTTTGTTTGTTTATTTATTTATTTATTTATTTCCCCCAAAGCCCCAGTAGATAGCTGTACGTCCTAGTTGCACATCCTTCTAGTTGCTGTACGTGGGACGCGGCCTCAGCGTGGCCGGAGAAGCGGTGCGTCGGTGCGCGCCGGCGATCCGAAACCTGGCCGCCAGCATCGTAGCGCGCGCACTTCACCGCTGAGCCACGGGGCCCGCGCAAGGAAAGGACAGCCATTGTGATAGCTCCATTTAGAGACATACGCCGACGCTCCCAAGTGTCCGCGCCCTGCATTTTTCTGTATGTTACCAATTTCTCTCTCCAGGCCTTGTCTAGTGGCACGCGGCAATCTTTGTCAATGATAAAAATTATTGTCGGAACCACCATGACAACCCTGCACCTCCGACTGCCCGCCGGACTGCTTCCCACACCTCACTCCCAGCGCTCACCCCCACCCCGCCGGCCATCCTCTCTCCTGTCTTCCCCCTTGCCGGCCCCGACCGGCCCAAGCCGGCTATCTGGTCGACCTCTTGGAGCGCTATATAAGCGGCCGCCAGGCAGGTGGCGCCCGACAAGCAGCCTCATCGTCAGCGGGACGGCTCAGGATCGCGGAGCAGGGAGGCTGCAGCGCCGGCCGGCCAGGTGCTTGGCCGGGTCCCGATCCCCCTCGGGTCTCGTTTCTCGGCCCGAGGCGAGCAGAGGGGGAGAGGCCAGCCCGGTCCCGGAAAGGGGCCTTGGCAACTTTCTTCCGAACGTCCCTGGGACAGGGGCGTCTGGCGGCTAGGGGACGGAGCCGTCCTCCACACGCCTTCGTGCCACAGGCCGGCCGGGCCGGTTCCGGGTCCTGCGGTCGACGTGGAAATCTCAGCGGAGGCATCCCTGCCTGGGCTCCCTTCAGCCGGCGCGAGCGATTCCCGCCCGTGCGGATTTAGAAATGTCCGAGAAGCGAACGAGACCTGGCCCTCCCGCGTCGCCTGGGATCCATCGGGCACCCCTTGTGGATGGAGGACGTTTCCTTCGGTGTTTTCCTTTTTTTTCCTCTCTTGAATCTGCTTCTTTTTTGACTGCCGCTGCCGCCACCGCCGCCACCGCCACCGCCACCAAACATCACTAAACGATAGTCATGAAAACGGTAATGGTTAGAACAATAAAATGTTAATTGCGTGTTTCTTTGCTTTCAACGACTAGAGAGGTATGATTTATGATACTGCATGATCGATCTTTTTCGCCCTCTCTGGATTTCATCCCAGCCAACCAGCCGTCCCATCTGCGCGCCAAGTCCAGGTCGGACAGCTGGTCGACCCGGGGAACCGGGACCCCCGTCGTCCCGAGGGTCCGCAGGGCCTCGGGACCTTCAGACCCTAGCGGCCTCGCGTGCCCAAACACACCATGGGGGAGGTGTGGCGCCGCCGCTCGGCAGGGACATCTGGTCGACCCGAGAGGCGCGGGACCAGGGGCTGTCCGGATGGGACAGCCGGTCGACGCGAGCGGCCCGGGACCAGGGGCTGTCCGGATGGGACAGCCGGTCTACCTCACACAGTCACGAGCCCAGGGGCTAAGTGCGGAGCGCACATCTGGTCTAAGCCGCAGGCACGGGCCCAAGTCCAGACCGGACATCTGGTCTACCCCACGGCCACGGGACCAGAGGCTAAGTCCAGACCG
>NC_080771.1:5000-27500 GCF_020826845.1 Diceros bicornis minor | reverse complement strand
CCAGTCAGTCTCCACGCCGCAGGCCGGTGGGACGACGAGGCACCCGCCCCCGCGAGGGGAAACGGGCATGCCTCCCCTACCGACTGGACCCCCATCTCGCCTCAGACACACCATCGTAGCGGTGACCCGAAGGGGTCGCTGGAAGCGGGAAACGACACCACCGCTCGGCCTCAGGCACCTGACGGACGACCTGGAGCGCTCCAGGGGCACCACCAAGGACCGGGCGACACACACCCACACACCCGGGGGAGCGTGTGGTGCGGCGGCGGCACGGCCCACCCCACCTCGGGGAGGCCCACTCGCCAGACGCGGCCGAGAGGCCACACGGAGTGTCCACTGCGTCACAAAGACCTCGGCCCCACCGACGCCACAAGGCAGAGGGCGGGAGAGCGAGGTCGGGCCGGGTTCCGCACCCCTGCCTTCCACACACCACCGACGGGCGGGGAGGAGAGGCGAGGGGCCCGTGGGCAGAGCGAGAAGAGCGGGCCCGTTTGACACAAACGCCCGTCCCTCGCCTGGCACGGCTTAGGCCCGGCCCAGGAGAGCGCGACATCACCACATCGATCACCGCGGCGCGACACGCCTCACGGAGACAACGACAAGAACAGCGGCAGTCACCGAGGGAGAGACTGCCTCAGCCTCACCGCTTCCCCCCCACCCCCGAGTCGTGCAGCGGCGGGCCACGACCCCAGGAGGTGAACGCCTGACACGCGGTGGCGCGGGAGCCCGAGGCGTGGGGTAGTCGCGACCGCACCGGGGTTGCCTGCGGCGGGGAGCGCACCGGGTAGAGGACCCGCGCCACCTCCCCCGCCGCCCTCGGGTGCTGGAGACCGGAGGCGGCACCGCGGATCGGGACACCTGGGACGCACAGGAGCCGGCGCGCAGGCCCAGCCCAGGCGGGCGGGCTCAAGTGGCAGGGGCAGAACCGGGCTTCCACCCCACGGTCACAGCCCGGAGCCCCGCCACGCGCGTCCAGAGGCCCAACGACTCCCAGGCGACAAACGTCCGGAGACAGCGTGTCAGCACCTATCTGGCAGCGAAAAACGACCATTTCGGGCGAAAGAATGGCCGCACCAGGCGACGGGGCCCACCCACGGATCACGGCGGCACCCCTTGGATCACGGGCCCGGTCACCAGGCCCCCGGCACCACCCCATCGCCACCAGCCCCGGAGCCCCCGCGACCATCTGGTCGACCCCGGAAGTGCGGCGGCAGAGGGGGCGCGGGGGCACGCGGGACCCGCGCCCGGCCGGGTACACCCTCGCCGTCTCGCCCTCGAGGGCAGGCGGCCGGTCCATCCTCCTCTCCGGGGCAGGACTTGGGGAAAAAAAAAGATTCCTCAGAGGCGCCCCAGGCGACCGGGCCCCACCCGGGCAGGCCGGCGTCCGTCCACGTGCCCCCCTACCCCACCCGGGGCTCCACCTGCCTCTCGAGCCGGTCCCCACCTCCGGACCCAGAGGCTTTCGGAAAACTTGGCGATAGAAATCCAGCGCGACGACCCGGACCCACGCGGTCACGTGTCCGGGACGGGGACGCCCTCTCCCCGGCCCACCCTCGAGGGCGGGGGCCGGTCCGCGCTCTCCTCCGGAGCGGGACTTGAAAAACATCCCTCGGAGTCGCCTCCGACGACCGGGCCGCCACCACGGACGGCCCGGGCCGGTCGGTCCCCACCGCCAGAGCGGGACTCGGAAAACGCGGTGAGAAAAGTCGAGTCCGACGACCCGGAGCCACCCGTGCCCGCGGCCGAGCCGCCGCCGTCTCGCCCTCCACGGGCCTCCCCGCAAGGCCCGGGCCGGTCCCCGACCTCCGGAGCGGCGCGCGAGCAAGAAACCGGTGACACGGAGGGCCCGACGACCCGGGCCGCACGGGGGACGCCAGCCGGGCTCGGGAAGCCCCCCCACCTCGCCGGCCCCGGTCGGTCCCCGAGGGTCGCAGTGGCACCGGCGTCTGCTGGTCGACCCGTCCGGGCGGCCCCGCACACCCGCCGGCCTCGAGGAGCGCGGCGACAGCCACCTCCCCACACTCTCCTGCACGTCCAATCTCCGCCCGGCGGACGACGCGCCCGCGCCCCGGCACGACCGGGACCGATGCCGCCACTGCCACCGGCCTCCCGGAACTCCGCCTCGGTCACCGCGGCCAAGTCACCTCCCTTGCCGAGGTCGCCGGAGCTCCGGAGGACAGAAACGATATAAAAGCGGCCGCCAGGTGGCACCGGACAACCGGCGCGAACGTCAGCGGGACGGATCCGGGTCCCTGGCCGGCCGGGGCGCGCAGCCGGGCCGCCTGGCGGCCCGACCCCGTCCCGACCCACCCCGGGTCCCATCTCCCGGCCCGGCGCGGCCAGGGGGCATCCGCCTCGGGGCTCCCAGCCGGCACGGCGCGACCCCGGCCGCCGGAGAGGGACTCGGAAAACGTGTGTGTTTCGGGCGCTCGCCCGTGAGGGGACGGGGAACATTCCCTCAGAGACGCCAGCAGGGGCGCCGGGACTGCCGGCACCGGCTGGCTTCCCGGGGTGGCCCCGAGCGCTTCCCGGGCGCTTCCCGGGCTCCCGGGAGGACTCAGGGAAACGCGGCGGGCGGGGCACCGCCAAAACGAAACCGGGCGAGTCGTCAGAGGACGACGACGACAGGGGAACGACGGAGCAACTGTCCGCATCCCGTCACTTCCAACCCGCGACGGCTTCCCAAGGCAGGCAGGCAAAGCCCAGAGGCCGCCGGGGGAAACGACGGCGACGCCTGACCGCACGGAGGTTGAAGAGACACGAACGTGTCTCCCTCCGCGCGGGCCGCGACACAGTCCCGAGACAGCGCGCGGGGCTGGGGAGCGTGGGTGCAAATGCACCAGTGGCGACCAGAACATCGATGTCAGCGGTCCTTACCGTCGTGACAAGCGAGCAGACCCACAGAAAGTGGTGGGGGGTGGGGGAAGAGACTTCACAGCCATCCGCTCAACAGATCAGGTTCCAGTACGTCCGTACAAGGCCACGCTGCGAGTGTGTGTGTGTGCGTCTGCACGTGCGTGTGTTTGAGATGAGATACCTGTTGAACTGTTCCCTGAAACTAGAAAACGAAGAAAGGTGTAGATCTTTTGCCGGTTAAAAATAATAACATTAATTGTTTCACGAAGAAAGTTGTAGATCTTTTGCCGGTTAAAAATAATAACATTAATTGTTTCACGAAGAAAGTTGTAGATCTTTTGCCGGTTAAAAATAATAACATTAATTGTTTCACAGAACCGGCCAAACCTGCCAAAACTGAATTTTGGCCATCATGCAAAAGCAACCCACGGGAGTAAAAAGATGGCCTCTCCATCAAATGGGAGTAGGGCGACTGAACATCCACAGGCAAGCAAGCAAACACACAAAAGACCCTTGACCGGGCGGGCCTCGTGGCTTAGCGGTTAAGTGTGCGCGCTCCGCTACTGGCGGCCCGGGTTCGGATCCCGGGCGCGCACCGACGCACCGCTTCTCCGGCCATGCTGGGGCCGCATCCCACGTACGGCAACTAGAAGGACGTGCAGCTATGACATACAACTATCCACTGGGGCTTTGGGGGAAAAATAAATAAAGTTATTTTTAAAAAAAACTTTACTTTTTATACCGTCTTTACTGAAAACACCCTTCTTCCTTTTCCTTGAATATGAAGGTGTTTCCCTTATTAATTTTTAGTAGCTTTAGTCACATATACATATTTTTGTGTGTGTGTGAGGAAGATCAGCCCTGAGCTAACATCCATGCCAATCCTCCTCTTTTTGCTGAGGAAGACTGGCCCTGAGCTAACATCCGTGCCCATCTTCCTCCACTTTATGTGGGATGCCGCCACAGCATGGCCTGACAAGCCGTGCGTCGGTGTGCGCCCGGGATCTGAACCCGGGCCGCCAGCAGCGGAGCGGGAGCACTTAACCGCTACGCCACAGGGCCGGCCCCCTAATCACATACATTAATTAGAATTTTTAGGGGACCGCCCAGCCCAGTGACGTAGCAGTTAAGTTCGCATGCTCCACCTCAGTGGCCCAGGGTTCACTGGTTCGGATCCCGGGCTCAGACACACACACCACTCTTAAAGCCGTGCTGAGGTGGCATCCCACATAGAGTCACTAGAAGAATGGACAAGTATGACATACAACTATCTACTGGGGCTTTGGGGAGAAAAGAAAGGAAAATAGGAGGAAGATTGTTAATAGATGTTAGCTCAGGGCCTCAATATGTGTCACAAACATGTGGAAACTAAACAACGGGCTACTGAACAACTGTTGGATCAATGAGGAAATCACAGGAGAAATCAGAAAACGTTGGGCCAGCCATGACGGCCTAGGGGTTACAGTTTGGTGCACTCCACTTCGGCAACCCAGGTTCGGTTCCCAGGCGTGGAACCACGCCACTCCTTGGTCAGTAGTCATGCCGTGGTGGTGGCTCTCGTAGAAGAACTAGAAGGACTTACAACTAGAATAGACAACTATGTATCAGGGCTTTGGGGAGGAAGTAAATAAAAAGAGGAAGATGAGCAACAGATGTTAGCTCAGGGCAAATGTTTCCCAGGCCCCCCCCCAAAAAAAATAGTAATCCCTCACTAGAGTTAAAAAAATATACCTAGAGACAAATCAAAATGAAAACACAACATACCAAAACTTATGGGCTGCAGCAAAAGCAGCGCTAAGAGGGAAATGAATAGAAAAACAGGCCTACCTCAACAAACAAGAAAAATCTCAAATAAACAAGCTTGCCCTATACCTAAAGGAACTAGAAAAAGACCAAACAAAGCCCAAAGTCAGTAGAAGGAAGGAAATAATAAAAATCACAGCAGACATTAATGAAATAGAGACTAAAAAAATACATACATAAAATAGAAAGGAAACTAAGATCCAGTTCTTTGAGAAGATAAACAAAATGGGCAAACCCTCAGCCAGAATCACTGAGAAAAAAAGAGAGAAGACTGAAATAGATAAAATCAGAAAGGAAAGAAGAGAAGTTACAACAGACACCACAGGAATGCAAAGGATTATAAGAGACTGTTATGAAAAGCTATACGCCCACAGACAGGATGATAACCTAGAAGAAATGGATAAGTTCTTAGAATCCTGCGACCTCCCAAAACTGAATCAAGAAGAAAGAGAGAGGGCCCGCCCGGTGACGTAGCGGTTAAGTTCACCCATTCCGCTGTGGTGGCCCAGGTTCCCTGGTTCGGATCCTGGGTGTGGACCTACTCACCGCTCATGAAGCCATGCTGAGGTGGCGTCCCACATAGAAGAGCTACAACTCTACAACTATGATACAGAGCTATGTAGTGGGGCTTTGGGGAGAAAAAAGAGGAAGATTGGCAACAGATGTTATCGCAGGGCCAATCTTCCTCCAGAAGAAGGAGGAGGAGGAGGAGGAGGAGGAGGAGGAGGAGGAGGAGGAGGAGGAGGAGGAGGAGGAGAAGAAGAAGAAGAAGAAGAAGAAGAAGAAGAAGAAGAAGAAGAAGAAGAAGAAGAAGAAGAAGAAGAGAGAATCTGAATAGACCAATCACAAGTAAAGAGATTGAAACGGTAATCAAAAACCTCTCAGAAAAGAAAAGTCCAGAGCAAGACAGCTCCCCTGGTGAGTTCTACCAAACATCCAAATAAGACTCAATATCTGCCCTTCTCAAATTCTTCCAAAAAATTAAAGAGGAGGGGAAGCTTCCTAACTCATTCTACGAGGCCAATATTACTCTGACATCCGAACCGGACAAGGACAGCATAGAACAAGAAAAATACAGGCCAATATCACTGATGAACATCGATGCAAAAATCCTCAGGGAAATATTAACGACTCGAATACAACACATCCCAAGGATCATCCACCACGACCCAGCGGGATTTATTCCAGGCATGTGGGGATGGTTCCACGTCCACAAATCAATCAAGGTGAACACACCACGTTAACAAAATGAGGAATAAAAACCACGTGACCATCTCAATAGAGGCAGAGGAAGCATTGGACAAGATCCAACATCCATTTATGATAGAAACTCTCGAGAAAATGGGCATGGAAGGAAAGTACCTCAACAGAATGAAGGCCACACATGGCAAACCCACAGCCCAACCTCATACTCAACGGAGAAAAACTGAAAGCCATTCCTCTGAGAACGTGAACAAGACAAGGATGCCAGCTCTCACCACTCTTATTCGGCATACTCCTGGAAGTCTGAGCCAGATCGATGAGGCAAGAAAAGGAAATAAAAGGGATCCAAGTCGGACAGGCAGAAGTGAAACTCTCACTATTGGCGGGTGACACGATTCTCTATATAGAAAACCCTCAGGAATCCACCGAAAACCTCCTGGAAATAATCAACAAATACAGTCGAGTTGCAAGATACAAATCAACAGACAGAAATCAGTTACATTTCGACACACTAACGACAAACTAGTGGAAAGTGAAGTTGAGAATACACTCCCATTTACAATCACCGCACAAAGAAGAAAATAGCAAGGAATAGACTTTACCGAGGAGGTGAAAGACCTATACGCTGAAAACTGTAAGACGTTACCGAGAGAAATCGAAGAAGAAAGAGATGGAAAGATGTTCCATGCTCGTGGATTGGAAGAGTAAACATCGTTAACGAGGTCCGTTTGTACAGAATTCTCTCATCCTCAACTTCCCGACCTTGCCAATAAGATAAGAACGTCACTCTCCTCCTGGGATAGAGAGGACATCTTCCTCGGGGTGTGTGTGTGGAGGGGAGGGTGGTTGGTTGGTTGGTTGACCGACCTCCTGCTTCCAGGAAGCAAAGAAGGAGGGTCAGTCAGCACTCCATTCTTGCACCTGCTCCCTGATGGGGGTAAGGTTTTGCTCGTTTGTTGTTGTCGTCCTCTTTAAAAGCGTCTGTGTGTAGCTCAAAACAATACCCCAGCGTCCTTTCCGTCTCAGTGTTTGACCCGAGGTTTCAGCTTTTGACAGGAGGAGGGACACGTTTTTCTGGGGCACTCATTTTTATGACACGATGGTGTGGGTGAAGAAGGATAAGATGGGCGGGGGTGGGCCCGTGCCTTTTCTTTTCGCACGTGGTGGGGAGACGACTCGGCTCTTGCCAGACGGGATCTCATTTCCCCGTGAACCATCGGGCGGGCTATCAGGGGTAAAGAGGGAGAGCAAAGGTTTGAAGGACGTGGAGAAGATGTGTTCCAGATGCCAGGGTCTCCGGATTTCACCGGAGGCACACGAAAGTCACTGATTTCTGGACCACGTTTACGGCCGATGTCACGCGTAGGTCATTTTGAAACGAGGAGGCTACCGTCTGAGCCAATTTGGATATCGTCTCCAGCTCCCCCGAGCGGTGGAGCTGTGCGAGTCTAAGATGGGGCACATCCAGGGAGAGAATTGTGCCAGGGAAAGGGAGGCAGCAGTAAGTCATCGAGGATAAGGTCTTTAGAGGAGACTGACTCTTCTCAAGTGGATGAGGTAGCAGGAGATTTTTGTTTCATGGGTGTTAGCTATACGGGTTGGGAGGGAGCCGGGGGAGGGGCGGGGGCTTGTGGTGGTGGGGACACGGGTGGTGTTTATGTCCTGGTTAAGGTGAAAACACTCTTCAAGTGGAGATTTTTGTGCAAGGGTCCGGTCTGGCAGGACGGGAGGGTGCGGGTGGGTCCATTTAGCACGAAATCAGAAGAATCTGTAGCAGTAGTCCAGCCTCAGGCCTTTTGAGAAATAGGCAGAGAGGGGAGTTGAGCTTCATTCGTCACGGCAACCGGGACCTCAGGAGTAACAACTTCCATGTAAGAAGTAAAACTAGAACATGCTGTAGGAGGAAGAATTCTAAGAGAAAGAATTGGGGGTACAGGGCCAGCAAAGAGATTTTAAGACTTGACCTCAGAAGCGTGATCCATAAAAAGAAATGGAGACATTGGAAATCATCAAAATTAAACTCCTAGGTTCTGTGAAACACCCTCTTAAGAGGACGAAACGACCAAGGACAGAGTCTGGGGGCAGAAAATCTGTGCAAACCACACCTCTGATTGGAATTTGTAAAGAACCCTCAAAATGCAGTAGCAGTATCTTGGGAAAAAAAAAAATCCAAATACACAATAAACAAAAAGACAGAGCAGGCATCTCACATGGAGAGGAGGAGATAACCGATGAATTTACAAATCTGCACGTGAAAAGATGTGAGCCGTTTCCTGGAGATGCAAATGAGAATCGGAGTGAGATATCCTCGGGACACATTTGTCAGAATGCCTTCAGCAAAATACGAGAACAGTATCAAACTGCTAGCGAGGTCGCGGACGGACAGGCCGAGTCACTCACTCACGCCTCCCTGGTGGTGATGTAAAGTGGCATGGCCACTGCGGAAAACAGCGTGGGGGTTTCCAAGACTCACCAGCAACAACGACAAGAAAAAAACGACGACAGAAAATTGCAACCTCTAAGCCCTCGGAACGTCCTGCCTCCTAAGAGTGTCTTTGTTTAGCTGGGGCCTTGGGTGGTTGAGGGCCCCAGTGTGATTTCTGGCGCGGGGTCGGGGGGGTGGGGGGCGTGGGGGGGGTGGGGGGGGCTCGGGCCGTGCGGTCTCAGGTGGAGCTCCAGGAAGTCAGCTTCGTGGAGCCCTGTGAGTCCTTCTGGGGAGGCAGGCATCAAGCTCAAGGGTGCTCTGGAGGACACCACGCCCGAGCGGCCCGAGAACTTTCATGTTCATTCACGAAAAATCCTGGACACGAATGTTCTCAGCAGCTCTGTTCATCACAGCCCCGGATGGGAAACCACACAGATGTCTGATAAATAAATGGCAAGCAATAGGATATACTGGAGTATATGAGGAAGCCATTTGGTGTAAAACGAATTCAGCCTGACCTTGTTTTTCCAAAAGGGCCAGATGTGGCCTTTGAGCATAGATTGTCTATCTGCTTTAGGCATTTACTAGGCCACAAAGACAAGAATAAATGCCCTTAAGCTAAAGTAACTTCCCCCACATCAGCATTTCCTGGAGGGTAAGCCTCTCTCTCTCTAGGCTAAGGATTGATTGCTGACCCGCTGTGACCACCCAGCTGGGGACCACAGACCTGCTCTCTGCAGTGTTCATCAATTGCTGTGTGAATCGCTGTGCCGGGTAGGCAGGCCCGGCAGGCAGGCCGGGCAATCTCGTGAGTGCTGTAAAAGGGACATTCCAATCCTGTGCGATAGACACTCTGACGGTATATAACCACGCGGTACACCCCACTTCTTTGGCGCCCTTCCTTCCTTGGGGAAGGAAGGCCCTGGGCTATGTGGTCCTCAAATTTGGCTCATAATAAACTCACCCCAATTCTGATTTATAGATTGGTTATGGATTACTTGCGTCAACCTGTCCTTCAACAGTCCCCCTCCCTTGCCTATGTCGCCGGAGCTCCGGAGCACAGAAACTATATAAAAGCGGCCGCTAGATGGCACCGGACAATCAGCACAAACGTCCCCGGGAGGGAGGGAGGGATCCGGAGCGCGGGCCCGCGAGAGTGCACAGCCTCCGCCCACCGCCCCGATCGTGTCCTGGCCCACCTCGGATCATGACTCTCACCCTGGGGCGGCCGGGAGGGCGTCCCGCGAGGCCCCCGGGCGTCCACCTCGGAGGTCCCAGCCGGCACGGCACAACCCCGGGCGCAGAAGGAGGACTTGGAAAGCTGAGGGGGAGGGGCAGTTGCTGGGAAGGAGACAGACTCCCCACACCACTCCCGGGCCGGGCCTGGGCCGGGCCGGGCCGGCTGGCTGATGCAGACGTGGAAAATTCCCTCGGAGACACCAGCAGGGGGGCTGGGGCTGCCGGCACCTGCTTCCCGGAGTGGCCTGAGTGCTTCCCTGGCTCCCGGGAGGGCTTCGGAAAACGTGGCGGGCGGGGACTGTCAAACCGAAACCACGCAGGCCTCGTCAGAGGACGACAACAATGACAGAGGAAGAACGGAGGAATTGTTTGTACCCTGTCACTTCCAGGCCACAAGGTCTTTCTAAGGCGGACAGACAAATCCCAGAGGCCACTGAGGAAATGACTGATACACTTGACCACAGCAAAGTTTAAAAGACAAAATGTGTCTCTGCACGGGCCACAAAAAAAGGTCCAAAGACAACACACAGGGGTGGGGAGCATGGGTGCAAATGCATGAGTGAGTGGGGATAAGAATACTGATTTCAGCAGTCCTTACCATCACGACAAACAAGCAAACCCACAAAAATGGTAGGGGGTAGGAGGCAGAGACTTCACAGCCATCCACTCAAGAAATCAAGTTCCAGTACATCCGTACAAGGCCACGCTGAGAGTGCGTGTGTGTGTGTGTGTGTGTGTGTGTGTGTGTGTGTTTGAAATGAGGTAAATGTTGACGTTGAACCGTTCCATGAAAGTACAAAAAAATATTTGTAGATCTTCTGCCATTAAATTTTTTTTTTTAACAGTGCACTTATTTCCCTCAAAAAAGAAAGGAAAAGAAGATTATGAAAGGCAAACAGAGGGGCCGGCCAGGTGTCGTAGCGGTGATGTTCACACACTCTGCTTCAGCGGCCCAGGGTTCACCCGTTTGGATCCTGGGCACAGACAGACCTACTCAGCGATCATCAAGCCACGCTGAGGCAGTGTCCCACATAGAGCAACTAAAAGGAGGTATAACTATGACATACATACAACTATCTACTGGGGCTCCGGGGAGAAAAAAAGAGAGGAAAAAAGGAGGAAGGTTGGTAATAGATGTTAGCTCAGGGCCTCAGTACGCGTCACAAACATGTGGAAACTAAACAACGGGCTACTGAACAGCTATTGGATCAATGGAGAAATCAAAAAAATATCGGGCCAGCTCTGATGGCCTAGGGGTTAAAGTTTGGTGCGCTCCACTTCGGCAGGCAGCTCAGGTTCCGTTCCCAGGCGTGGAACCACGCCGCTTCTCAGTCAGTAGTCACGCTGCGGTGGTGGGCTCACACAGAAGAACTAGAAGGACTTACAACTAGAATATATGTGGCAGGGCTTTGGGGAGAAAAAAAATAAAAAGAGGAAGATTGGCAACAGATGTCAGCTCAGGGCCTACCCCGCCCCCCCGCCAAAAAAAGAAAATTAAAGATTAAAAAAACATTTGAAAAGGCAAACAGAGAGAGTAAAACGGGGTAAACAGCCAAAACCTTAGTCCTCTGCATACAGAGGCCTCTTCCTTTTTGAGCCTAGGAAAGTATTTTGACTAAACATAGAATTCCTGTCCTTGGTGTAGATTCACTCAAAGGTAAAGCAAAACCTGATACAATTTCCTTAACAAGAGCAGACTGGAAGTTAGAGAAGACTATGCTTTTAAGAAAGAGGAAACCAAATTCTAATTTTGCACCAGCTTACTTCTGATACTAAAACTCAGTTACCGAATCAAATCCATCTCCATCTTAACCAACTTGACCACACACAAAACTTTTTCCTCAGAGTTGTTTTTTCCCCACACACTTTTCACAGGCTTTTTAAAGAAACAAGAATGGCTATTTTTTATACCGTCTTCACTGAAAACATCCATCTTCCTTTCCATGAAGACAAAGACGTTTCCCTTATTAATTGTTAGTAGCTTCAGTCACATATATTAGTTAGAACTTTTAGAGGCCGGCCCAGTGGCGTAGCGGTTAAGTTTGCGTGCTCCGCCTCAGCTGCCGGGGGTCCACCGGTTCAGATCTTGGGCTCGGGCCTACGCACAGCTCATCAAGCCATGCTGAGGCGGCATCTCACATAGAGCAACTGGAAGGACGTACAACTATGACATACAACGATCTACTGCGGCTCTGGGGAGGAAAAAAATAAAAGGAAAAAAGGAGGAAGATGGGCAATAGATGTTAGCTCAGGGCCGATGTCCCAGATAATTTAATTAATTGATTGATCGATTGATTGATGGCTTCATTAAAGAATTTATAACGCCTAGAAACCTTAATTTTTAGTGAGAACTAAGAGGTAAGCAACTGTGAACTGTTTTGTCCGTTAGCATTTTGTGGCTTGGCAAATCCTATGAACACTTTATAATTTTTAGAAACATGTCATTTCATAGCATACTCTTCATAAAGCACAAGACATGTTTATTAATAGTCCCAAACATCTTTTAGTTTCTCTGTCCTCAGAAGCCAACAGTGGATAAACCTATATTTAGTCGTTAAGGTCTAATATTTTATCCTATTTGGAAACGATCTAGCTATTCAATTAATGTTTTTTTTTAAAGATTTTATTTATTTATTTTTCCCCCAACGCCCCAGTAGCTAGCTGTCTGTCATAGCTGCACATCCTCCTAGTTGCTGTATGTGGGACCCCGGCCTCAGCGTGGCCGGAGAAGCGGTGCGTCGGTGCGATCCCGGGATCCGAACCCGGGCCGCCAGCAGCGGAGCGCGCGCACTTAACCGCTAAGCCGCGGGGCTGGCCCTTCAATTAATGTTTTATCCCTTAATTTCACGTAGCCAAACATCCAGGTTTCAAGCTACCAAAGAGATTTTGGAAGTTGTTTTAAGTACACATGCCAGGGCCGGCCCCGTGGCTTAGCGGTTAAGTGCGCGCGCTCCGCTGCTGGCGGCCCGGGTTCGGATCCCGGGCGCGCACCGACGCACCGCTTCTCCGGCCACGCTGAGGCCACGTCCCACATACAGCAACTAGAAGGATGTGCAGCTGTGACAGACAACTATCTACTGGGGCTTTGGGTGAAAAAAAAAGGAGGAGGATTGGCACTAGATGTTAGCTCAGAGCCGGTCTTCCTCAGTAAAAAAAAAAAAAAAAAAGAGGAAGACAAGCATGGATGTTAGCTCAGGGCTGATCTTCCTCACACACACACACACACACACACAAAATAAGTACACATGCCATAAAATGTAACTCCTGCTAAAAGTTTATCAGAGTGACGTCAGCATCATGGTGCATGAGTTGTTCCCTTCGCCTCTCCCCTCTAAGGTACAACCAAACAGACGTCTACTGACCGACACAGGGATTCCCTACACAGCACAACAAGATGCTGAGAGATCCATGCGGCTGTAGGGGAGGAAGGCAAACCCCTCTACCGTCTTTAGGGTCCTTCTGGCTGGGCTACAAATTAAATCGACACGAGATGGAGTAACAGGAGAAAATCAAACAAAGCTTTAGAACGTGTATACACGGGAGAGACTCAGGAAAAAGGGAACAACTCACCAACACGGCCGAGCTGCCAGTTTAAATATTATCTTCAGCTTTAGCTTTTTAGACAGAGGAGGACCTTGGGGGTAGTGGTTTGGGATTTCAAAGAGGAGGAAGGCAATTTACACGGCGTTGGAAACGTAAATGGGCCAACTACAGACAAGGTGAGCTGAGACACATGTTTTACATGACATTAAAGTTATGTGATGGCATTAGTCCATCCCTGGAATAGCCCCTTCTATTTTAAATTCTTTTAGGCAGTTGGGGGGGAGGTCAGAGTTCCTTTCAGAGTCTTTTGTTCTTAAAAACAATCAAGCCAAAGAGACAAATTTTGGGTTGGCCCAGTCTGATCCCCCACACAGCTATACATCTGAAGGTGGGTGGACCGGACCCTCGGGAAGCCCTGGAACTAGGGAAAGCGGCCCCTTCCTCCTGACGGGTGGCGACGATGCAGGACATGGGTCCTCAAGCTGCAGCCAGCGTGACTGTGAGTGGAGGCAGGGGCAGCCCAGCCTGCGTGCAAACACTCACGGAGTGGCAGATGCCTGGCCTGTGAGAGCACCCACCGAGCGGTGGCAGTCCTGCCCGCATGAACTTGGAGTGGCCCCGACCGGCACAACTGTGAGCAGATGGGCAGGAACAGAAAAAACAGCCCCCTGTCACCCCCGCCCCCGCCGTGGCAGGTGGAGTCTGTGGCCAGAAGCATTAGAAGCCACAGCAGAAGCGGTGACCCAACCCCGCTTCACCAGCCGGGGGGGCCGCATATGAGTCCCTGGGTCCCTGGGCTCCCACCAGTGACGGCACACCTGTGAACCCAGCACCCCTGGCAGCAGTGCAACCGGCACCCCAAGACAACCTGGGAACAGCAGTGCAGGTGGTGCACGGGGACAGCAGTGTGTGAGCCCACGGAGAGCCAGTGGAGGAACACAAGGACCCGGGCAATCAGAACCAAAGTAACTGAAGCCTGACCCAAATAAGAGAAGGCCGTGACTACCACAAATGTGCCCCAGCAGAGGATCCATTCATCAAACAGCATGAAGATCGACAGTACAGTAACACAGCAGAACAGAAGGAAAATGACAACTCTCCAGAAACCAAACCCGAAGTCACAGACGATGACCATCTGACAGAGAACTCAAGACAGCTGCCCTAGGGGGCGGCCCCGTGGCTTAGCGGTGAAGTGCATGCGCTCCGCTACCGGCGGCCCGGGTTCGGGTCCGGGCGCGTACCGACGCATCGCCTGTCCAGCCATGCTGAGGCGGCGTCCCACATACAGCAACTAGAAGGGTGTGCAACTATGACACACAACTGCGTCCTGGGGATTTGGGGAGAAAAAGGGGGGGAAAAAAGGAGGAGGATTGGCAACAGATGTCAGCTCAGGGCCGGTCTTCCTCAGAACAAAAAAAAAGAGGAGGATTGGCATGAATGTCAGCTCAGTGCCGATCTTCCTCACACACACACACACACACACACACACACCACACACACAGAGAAAACAACTGTCATAGAGAAACTCAACGAGTTACATAAAAACTCAGACAGAAGGACAGTTCGAGGAGCTCAAGAATAAAATTAACGAACAGAAGGAATACTTCAACAAAGAGATTGGAGCTCTAATAGAAAAACCAAACAGAAACTCTAGATATGAAGGACACAAATAGTGAGATTAAAAAATAAGGGTTAAAGGCATTAAAAAAAAAAAAAAAAAAAAGAGCAGACCCTATGGAGGAGAGAATTAGTGAGGTCTAAGATAGAAGCCTAGAAATGCTCCAGGTAGAGGAGGAGAGAGAACTAAGATTTTTTAAAAAACCACGAAATTCTTTGAGAAATATCCAGCTCGATTAGGAAAAGTAACATAAGGCTTATAATCTCCCAGAGGGAGGAGAAGACAGGGAGAAAGGAGCAGAGAGCTTCTTCAAAGAAATGATTGCTGAGAACTTCCCAAACCTGGGGAAGGAACTGGACCTGCAAGTGCTGTGGCGAGTCTAAGATGGGGCACATCCAGGGAGAGAATTGTGCCAGGGAAAGGGAGGCAGCAGTAAGTCATTGAGGATAAGGTCTTTAGAGGAGAGCGACTCTTCTCAAGTGGATGAGGTAGAAGGAGACCGGCTGGATTTGTGTGTGTGTCTGTGTGTGCGTGTGTGTGCGTGTGTGTGTGTGTGTGTGTGTGTGTGTGTGTGTGTGTGTGAGGAAGATCAGCCCTGAGCTAACATCCACGCTAATCCTCCTCTCTTTGCTGAGGAAGACCGGCTCTGAGCTAACATCTATTGCCAATTCTCCTCTTCTTTTTCCCCAGAGCACCAGTAGATGGTTGTATGTCACAGTTGCACATCCCTCCAGTTGCTCTATGTGGGTGTGGAGATCAAGATTTGGCCACCCTGAAATATATCTCTTTACCTTTTTTTTTTTTTTACTTTGAGAATTTTCAAAGGCCCTGGAACTTCTCAAAGACATTTGCTCTCTTCCTATAAGGAGGAAGATACTAAACTTATTAGGCTTATTCAGTATGTTAAATTACATGGAAAGCATTGTCAGACAAGTGACGATAAGCCTGCTCAGGTGCTATTATGTGGGTAAATGTTATTCATATAGGTGTTTTAAAATTGTATAACGTTACTGAAATGCTGATCTGTCCTGATTATCAGTCATAATTCTGGTTATTATTATTTTAAAGTGTTGTATGTCACAAAATTAACCAAATTTCTTTGTCAATTGCCATTTTGAGGTCTTGTTGTTTAGAGACTTATTTCTTTGCTCTAATGCTTTTGCAAAATATGTTTCAACTTCAGAAAAATTCATGGAAAGGACTCTGATATTTACACTGGAATACAGGTTTCTGACAAACTTTCTGATCACGAAAATGAACGTGGTAAGAAATTACAGAAATCTGATGGAGAAACCGACTTCATGAAGCTGCTAACAAAAAGGTTGGGATCAAGAATGGATTACACAGGACTGAATCAACTGATAAGGATAATTATAATTTCTATGATTTTTCATTTGAAGTGTTGCTGAATTTTCAATGTTTTGTTTTTTCAGATTTAAGGAAAACTTTTTCTCTTTTCTCCTGAGCTAGCTATGATTTATAGCAATTTGGTAAATGATATTTTTGTCAGTAAAATTGAAATATTTATCTTTTTCTCTCTATCTGATCCCTCAAATTTGGAAACTCTTAGTGAGTGAGTATTGTTGTTTTCATGGCAATATAGTTACTTGCATAAGTTCAATAAGAATCTGTTCTCCTTATCACAGGACACAATTGGAAACACTGGTTATGTTACCAAGGTTGTAACTGGAACATCATATTTGCGATATCACCCCTGCAGCTTCTGAGGAATGAAGATTTGACTTTATGGAATAAAGCCACATGGAAATATTGGCCTGGTACCTTATGTTCCAAGCAGCACTTACCAGGATAAGTCAAGAATGTCACTTATCTGTCAGGTACAAGGAACCTCGAAATATTTGGGGGGAACCTCAGAAGAGAGGAATTCACCCAAATCTATGGGTATTGCAGACAAAGTCTGATGACAAAATCCTTGGCTTTGCTTTCCTGGCCTCGAGAGACCTTTAAAGTTCAATGTGAGATTCCTTATCAAAAGTTCCAGCAAAGCAGATTTAAAAGAGCCTATGTGATCAACTGCTATTCTTGCTGTACTTATGTAAATAATTGGGCCAACTCTATTGGAACTAGACTTATTTTGCAAACTAGTTTTAATTTTGCTATCTTAATAAAAATGAGGGTGATTTTGGAGAGAAAAAATTATATTTCGGTAAAAACTATTTCAGTATAAATTTGCGGATATTAGATCCTAGTTTTGTTGTCTTTTGAGGTTTTTGTCTTATATCTGTTGACTGGACTGGATCCTGATTTCTTCTAGTCTCCTGAAACATCTGGCGACAGATGTCCAAACTAACGTTTTGATTTTTTTCCATCATTTTCATTGGAAATCGCTGAAAAACTAAACCTGCCCTTTTTCCTGAAGACTTACAAACTGAAGCCGATGGACTGGACTTGACATAAACTTAAGAGATGACCTGACGACACCATCAGAGACATTTTAAACTGCAAAAGATACTTGGACGCTGACATCTAAAATGCTTCTTCACTGGCTGTCCTCTGAACTCAAAAACACGTTTCCAATCGGCTCCAACCATTAACCTTGTTTCTCTTTTGTTTCCATAGAAATGCTTCTATTAAATACTTGATTGCTTGCTTCCACAATATAGGCGTCACCTTGAGAGCCCACCTGCATCACCACCTTCTGAAATGAACTAATTGAACCGACCTATTATCAGGACTAAGAAACGTGTTCAGTGAGATGAAACAATCTACCAACTCAGCTTCTGGACTATGAAACTTCTGTAAGTTTCAAAAGGACTGTGAAACTTTTAGTTTCAGAGGCGGGACTGTGGGAGATCAAGATTTGGCCACCCTGAAATATATCTCTTTACCTTGATTGTTTTCTCTGAGGGACATTTGACCTCCCCCACTAACTGCCTAAAGAATTCGACATGGTGGCTCCTTCCTGGAACAGATCTTCTATCATGATGGCTGTAATGATCATGTAAAATAGATGTTACAATGGGAGGGGCACCAAGCCCTCTTTTATCCCAAAACTCTAACTCTCCCTGACCACATTCTCTACAGCTGACCCCGAAAAGAATGGTCCCTCCTGCCCTCTGAAGTCCCAGGCCACTACCCACCCCCAACACGCTCCTCGCCTTTAGCTGCAATACTTAGGCAAGCAGCTTAGACAGAGGGACGAGTTGCTCATTTCTGAGTTTCTCTCCATGTATACATGTTCTTAAACTTGGTATTATTTTCTCCTGCTAACCTGTCTCGTCGATTATTTGGCCAGCCATAAGAACCTTAAGGGAAAGGGCAGAGGGAGATTCTCCCTCTTCCCCCGACATGGGACACGGCCTCAGCATGGCCGGAGAAGCGGTGCGTCGGCGCGCGCCCGGGATCCGAACCGGGGCCGCCAGCAGCGGAGCGCGCGCACATAACCGCTAAGCCACGGGGCCGGCCCTGACCAGCTGGAGTTTTGTTTCGTGTGTGTTAGCTATTGAGGCGGGGGAGCGGCAAGGAGGGAGAGGGGTGGTGGGGGTGGGGGTGGGGGTGGTGTGTCTGCTCTGGGTGAGGCGAGAAAACTCCCCAAGTGGAGATTTTTGTAGAAGGGTCCGGTCCGGCAGGACGGGAGGGTGCGCGTGGGTCCATTTAGCGAGCAATCAGAAGAATCTGTAGTCGCTGAGACTCAGGCCTCTTGGGAAAGAAGCAGAGAGAGGAGTTGAGCTTTGTTCCTCAGAGCAACTGGCGCCTCACGGGTAACCACAGAAGGTTCCCAGAACAAATGAAGTTGCGGGAGCCAGCGTGCCCTGTGTGCTGCTCTCAGCCCGAAGGCGGGCAGGCGGGCAGCTGCTCCCGTCCTGCACTCTCCCACGGTCCGGGTCCCGCCCCCAGCCCCACTCGCACCCACAGGGGAGGGCGGCCCCGGAACAAGTCTCCTCTCATCCACCATCATCTCGCCACCCTGACGGCTTTGCCCGAGATACCAACTCGGCTGTACCCACGCCCATGCGGGATTTTCCTTCGGACGAGGGGCCCGGGTTCACCACGGAGGATGAAACCCCTAGCCTTCCGTTGCCAAGTGGGTGGGACTCGCCAGCCAGGGGGGGGGGGAAGGGAGGTCAGGCCCATTCACTCCAATGGGCCTCACGGAATGGTTTCATTGAAATGCAGAAAGCTCTGCGGTCAAGTCGGAGCCTTTCACTTCGCCTCGGGCGTCTCTCCACTGAATGGCTCTCTTCAACTCCCCCACCCTTAGGCTGCAGCTTCCAAACTGCAGGGAGAGAGGGAGGGAGCATGGATGTCTGAGAAGCGCGACTCCTCTGGGACAGAAAGAGCACCCCCCCGCCCCCGCTTTCCCTAACCCGCTAAACCACTTGAGAATCAGGGCCGTGGGGACTGACGTCCCGGTTTACGTCTTCCTCACTGCGTGGCGCGTGGCACGGGGCGGGGGCGGGATGGGGAGCCGAATCAAAGGGGGGACACCAAACAGATAATCTCGGTGTGTCGGAGTTCACGGGACAAACGCGGGCTTGGAGTCCCGAGGGCCGGGAGAGGCCTGGCAGGGGATGGTTTGACTCATCCACCCTGGGTTACGGGCCCAGCAAGCAAACTCCTAACTGGCGACGCTCTGCTCTAGGTTGCAGGTTTTGATCATTCGTCTTCAAGTCCGCTGGATCGGTCTGTCCTCCCTCTCCCACCTGCTTCCCGCGGGAAGTCCTCAGTCTCGTGCCGCATACCCACTGGCGATTTCACGCATCGCCTCCTCACCCTTAAGAAGAGGAAGGATGATGGACAAACATGAAGGAACCCCCACCCGACAGCACCTCCGAGTGAACGGGGGGGGGGGGGGGGGGAGGGGCTCTCTCTCAGTGGGCGAACGGTGGGTGACTCCAAGTCGTGATCCCGAGATTTGACTTTAAAAAATCAAATAACCCTGGAACAGTGAACTCGACGAGGAGGATGTGAACGTACCTCGTGCCACTGCCGTACGATTATGAAGGGTGAAAAGGCTAGGTTGTAAGTGCTGTCCATCTTGAAGCACCATTTTAAAGAACAGAACAATAAACACCCTCTCTCCTTGACCCGGAGCAGGGGATTGCCTGCGTCTGTCAGAGAGGGTCACGTCACCTGCACCGTGACCCACCAGGGTTCAGCCATTTGAAATCGGTCCTTCCTCTCGAGGTGACTAAAACTCGCCAATGACAGCAGGTTGTAGGCGCTGTCATTCCCGTCAAGGAAAGGCAGGGAGAATTTCAGCGTTTCAAAGCATACCCTGTCCCCCTTTCACAGCAAGTACCAGCTGAATTATGTGTAATTTCTGAATCGGCTTTCTCCCGGAGTCACTTCACTTCTCTCTCTTGGTGGTGGTGGTGGTGGTGGGGGGGGCAGGGCGCGCCGTGGGGGGGAGGCGGGGCGGCACTTGGAACCAGCGCAGAGCAGCTAAGGCTGTTGCCAAATCTTTCTGTCGGTGCCCACGCATGCAGACTGTGTGTGACCCGAAGGATGTACAGCATCCCACTGAGGGGTGAGGGTGGGGGAGTTTCCGGTGTGTAAGCCTGCGTTCAGCAGGCATAGGGGAGGAGAAATGATGTTCCCGCCGCTATCCCCCTTCTGAGTCCTTGGCTGAGCCCACCCCGGCCCGGTAACAAAAAGACAGATCCAGAAGAGAACGACAGAGAGATTAGGAACGCGTGCAAGGGCACGTCACTCGGGGAGAAGCCTAAAGCGGAAGTCACTCGAAGTGGCGGCTCTGACTGAATTCCAGCTCCTAGAGCACGTCACACCACGGACAATCCAGTTGTAGCGAAATGACAGGAGAAAGGAAAGCGGGCTCTAGGCTTCCGAGGCCAGCCACCTGTGGGAAGGTCAATCAAGAGATGGGAGGAGTCAAGGTTTTTGTTTGAAACAGAGTCCTCCGGGCTAGCGTCTGGGCTGACAAGCGTCCTCCTGTTCAGGGAGGGCACCTTTCCCGTGGGAGCTTCATCTCCCGATTTCAGGTCAGGACGACAAGGGAGAGGTCCCGTGCCCTTCTCGCGCCCGCTGTTTCTCAAGGCCAGGGCTCGAATTCCAAAGAACCCATGTGCCAGAGCGGGTCGATGTGGGGGCAACCTATTCCGGCTCCCTGACTTCACAGGGAAGACTGCTCTCTCCTCATTCTAGGGAAAGCTCCCCAAACCACCGTCACCCAGTACGGTCCACCTACACCAACCGTCCCTCCCTCCTTTCGAAATAATTTCTGCAGTGGCAGAAGGACGGACATGCCACACACGCCCCCCAGTCCACCTTCACCTCCACCCCACCCGTCTGCTTCCTTGAGGGCCGAAAGTGCTGCGTCCGAGAACGGAACGGGACTCGGAACATTCTAAAGGGATGACTCGGGCCTGCCTGTTGAAAAAAGCACCCTGCCGTTAATCTGATTGGTCTTTCCCCGGGGTGTGTGTGTGTGTGTGGGGGGAGGGGGCGTTGTTAATTTTGAGGTGATGCGAATGTCCTGGAAATAAATACATATTGGTGACGGCTGTGCCAACTGTGTGAATAGACTCCCAAGGCCCACCGGCTGGTGCACTTTTTAAAGGCTTGATTTTACAGGACGTGACCTCAATTTTCAGAGTGATGAAAATTAGGTAGGTGGGTCGGTCTGCAGGTAGTCGGCTTGTCGGTGGGTCTCCCTACCTTTATCACATACACACATAAAGGGAAGAGACAGACAGACGGAGACGGAGACAGCTAGTTCGTTATCGACACTGGGCACAGACATTCATCTGAGTGCTCTTACCCGTTCCCCAAGCTAATAACGTCTGTGTAGATCAAGATCACCCACATAGGAGAACGAGAACCACTTCCCAACAAGCAAGAGGGTCGGTGGGCCTCCACCTCACCTCCACCTCCACCTCCACCTCCACCTCCACCTCCACCACTTGCATTTGGCAGAGGAGTGGGAAAGCCGGATGGTGGCAAAAAAAGGAAGGCCCATCCCGACGAGAGGTGTTTGGCGTGTGGAAAAGCTGGAGGCGGGCTGACTAGAAGAAGGGCGTCCTATGTAACGGGGGGGGGGGGGGGGGAGCAGATTTGCTTTCCTCTTTGCTCCCAAGTTGGGTGGGCGGGAGAGGTCCTAAGTCAGGGGCCCAAATGAGGACAGCCGTCAGTTGAGTGGTGACCCTGAATCTCTGAGCGTTTTGGGCCCATCGCCGCGGAGGTGTGCTTTGGGCTTTGCAGCCCGAAAGCCCTCCTCCTGTGAGTTTTCCGCCGGACGCCTTTTGTGGAAAGAGAAACTCGATTGTGCTGCCTGCCTGCCTCCGTCCCTGCCAGCCTCCCTTCTTTCCTCCTGCTCCGTTCCCTCCCCCCTCCTCGCTCTAGCTCTCTGAATACAAAGTAAGGACAGTAATTGTTTTTTCTGTTTTGACATTTTTTACTTACTTACTTACTTACCTTTTTATTTATTTATTTATTTATTTACTTATTTATTTATTTATTTGTTTGTTTGTTTGTTTGTTTATTTATTTATTTATTTCCCCCAAAGCCCCAGTAGATAGCTGTACGTCCTAGTTGCACATCCTTCTAGTTGCTGTACGTGGGACGCGGCCTCAGCGTGGCCGGAGAAGCGGTGCGTCGGTGCGCGCCGGCGATCCGAAACCTGGCCGCCAGCATCGTAGCGCGCGCACTTCACCGCTGAGCCACGGGGCCCGCGCAAGGAAAGGACAGCCATTGTGATAGCTCCATTTAGAGACATACGCCGACGCTCCCAAGTGTCCGCGCCCTGCATTTTTCTGTATGTTACCAATTTCTCTCTCCAGGCCTTGTCTAGTGGCACGCGGCAATCTTTGTCAATGATAAAAATTATTGTCGG